>NC_056743.1:1222925992-1222952467 GCF_019279795.1 Protopterus annectens
CCTTTTAAAAAAATTTGGGTTTTTTTTTTTTTTTTTTGTGAAACAAAAACCTTTTGTTTTTCCTTTTTTTCCCCTTTAAAAATTTTTTTTAAAAAGCCAAAAAAGCCCCCTTTGTATAAATGCTCAATTAAATTTACAAATGCATCAGAGAAATTTACAGCATTTACCAGTAAGGTAAACAGATAGTCCAAACCCTTACTGTAAATAATCAAATGCTGAACCTATATCAAGACTAATAAGTGTTAAATCTTTCTTTTCCTATTTGCAAAAAAATCAATTAATGTTAAAGTTCTTCTTATATTATCAATATTTCTATTTAGTACCAAGCCCGTCTGATTCTATGTCTATAATGTCGTGGGATGATTGTCTTCAACTCTTATTGCAGCAAAATAATACTCTTGGCAAACATTTTATAATCAACATTGTAAGTATTAGAGATGGGTCGATGTAGAAAATAAACATCTAGTTGGACTCTTTAGGTTTAGGTTTTAAAATCTCAGGTGAAATAAAATGTATATTGCCAAAGATAGGGGGGGTTATTAACTCAGTTTGGGCCAGAATAAAAACCTTCATGTATTAATGAATATGTAGTTTTAGAAGGATTTTATATATCTCTGGTATAATACCATCATTACCCAGTTAACTTTCGTTTGATTTAAGCTTATTTATTTGTGTAATAATCTCTTCCATATATGAAATACTCTTGTCCAATAGTTGGAATTCTATTTGTTTATTAAGCTTTTATTGGCTCATGTTTGTGGTTATAAAGCTCCTTTATTTTATCTTTAGGTTCCATATTAATGTTGTTGTTATATAGGTTAATCTTGTAGTGATTTCTTAAATTCATCCAGTATTTCTGGTATACTAGAAAACCATTCTTCTTTTCCTTAGAGAAAAGATTTCTTTTGATATGGTTTTTTGTTTATTCAATCTTTTTTGTTTTTATTTTTGAAGTCTATGTAAGTATTTGGGGCCCCAATGAATAAGAACAAGCATATTCTCTAAAGTTATTTTAATCTTTATGAGTTAAAGAGGCCCTATTTTTTGTATTTCTCATTTAGTTTGTTGTGTTTCTTCAATAACTTTCTTGTCCATAATATTTTCTTTATTATTATGTTTATAAGAGTCTAGTTACTTGAATATCTAACAATTCCTTATCCCAAGATTTTCCTTTTTGTTATTATACCATCTGATACTTTGTCCATATAGATATGATTTTAAGGCATCCCAAACATAGACAATGGAGACTTCAGAGTATTATTTATGTCTAGAAAATGTACTTCTGAAAGTATATATTCTTTATAGTCTTTTAGCTGAGTTAAGTATGCTGGTATCCTTTTGATCTGAACATTATGAGTATTTTTATCATGAATTCAAAACAATTGAGTTATGATCAGATATAGGACATGAAATGATTTTGGAATTAATTAAATCTGTTACCATCTGGTTAGAAATAAGGACCCTATCTATTTTTGAATAAGTTTTGTATCTGTTAGAAAAAAGGTGTATGGTAATGATTTTGACTCTATCTGATTATTAATATCATTCAAATGATAAGAATTAGCAAAATCATTTAAATGTTTTGCATTAGATGTAATTCTTCTTTTCTTTATAGTGGTAGTATCACTTTCATGTAGTATACAATTAAAATCACCAGCTAAATAATATCCCCTATAGAGAATGATATGATCTTATCAATATGATGTTTCACTGTATTAATACCAATTCCAGGTATCCAATATACATTAATTAAAGTGTAAGTCTTCCCATTAATTTGTATTGTAACCATACAAAACATTCCTTTGTCATCCTGATAAGACTTAATGGTTTTAGGAATGGGCATACTTTTATTCCATAAAATAGCCACTCCTCTTTTTTTCTGAGTGTGCTCTGAACTAACCAATACTGTATATTATTAGTGGCTAGTTTATCAATATCTTTTTCAAGAGATGGGTTTCTTGCAGGAAGACTAGATTGGCCTTGTGTAGATTAATGTATCTTATTAGGCTTGCCCTTTTACACGGATTATTCAATCCATTAATGTTTAAAGAAATTCCTTTTAAAGATGTCATTTGGCATTTTTAAACTCAAGAATCTTATGATCGAAATAACAAATAACAAGATAAATAATGTTACATCTCCTCCTTTAGGTGTACCTTTAAATATAGCTGTATTTATTAAATCTCTTATGGGATTTTGTGTAGGATTCAATTTTGTTAGTAGTGACAATGAGTGTACAAAATATATTGTGGATGTCAAAACTATATACATATAACAATGAACAAGGAAAATAATGTAAAGGATTAAACCTTGCATCCCGCCTGAGTTGTAGGAAAAACTCCAACTTAGGGCAGTATTTAGTACTCAAGTTAACCCCCTACCCTAAGCAGCAGTACCTCAGCTACCACCTTATCAATTTAATACTAGTTATATTTAACTGAGGTTAACAGTTTTCAATTCAATTATCTATCAAGACAAAACTACACATTTGGTAAAACAGCATCATATAAACTAAAATAAACTTTTTTTTTTTTTTTTTTTTTTTTTAAAAAACTGTTCATACTATTATATAGATCTATGTAATATATAACACTTGTATTCTAATAGCATTCAAATAATCTTAATGTTAGAAATCAAGAGGAGAGAAAATTATGTTCTAACATTCATTTAAATCAAAAACTTTGGCTAATATGATTCAGACATTACATGCATTAAGATGCATCTATTTTCTGTCATGTGAATTCTATCAACAGCTTCCAAAAAAATCTTGAATTGTTTGTATATGAGCATTTACTTAAACTCATTATTGTCAATAGAGTAAAATATTGTATTCATAAAAATTATTATAAATCATATTGCATAGTTATGCAGATTCTCAGAAACACCTCGTTATTACCTAAAAAAAAAAAAAAGCCATCACACACATAAACACAGACACACACACATACATATACACACACACATACACACACACACACACACCCACACACATATACATATACACATATATACATACATACACACACACACACACACACACACACACACACACACACACACACACATATATATATCTGATCTCACTGAGTTGTGTCTTTGTAGAGCACTATCCTACTTGCTGTCCTAGAATAAATCTGTCTGCTTTATACAAAATAATGCACAGCAAACACATATTAGTAACCAGATTTTACAATCATGCTAACCTACTGCTTTAAAATATATCACATGACATTTCTTCCAGAATAGAGTTATAAGATTGCCGGGTTTTGCTTGTCAATCAGATGAATTAAATGAGTTATAGTAAAGTATATGTTTGGGACACAAGTTTTTAACACAGATTATTATGCTACTGTTAAGTAGATTTTCAAAAAATATTTAAATAAATGTTTCATTTTCTATGCCTTCTAAAATAAGATATTTACTTGCTACAAGAAACTACATCATCTAAACTCATCATAACTGACACATTTTATGAATAGAGTATTTTTCTACCACTGAATCTGTGGTGTGTCAGTGTGATAACCTTGTCAATGTTTATACTAACTGCTTTCAGTTTCTCTGTGAAAATTCTGTGAGTGAAGCTTCTGGGGAAACTCATGGACACTGTGCATGAGACAGCCCACATCCCAGATTGTCTCCCTTAACATTTTGGTGGGAAACTTATTAAAACATGTGGCAAACATTCATTTTGTCAATAGAGTAAAATATGTGTATTCATAGAAATTATTATAAATCATATTGATAGTTATGCAGATTCTCAGAAAAAGCCATCACACTCACACACACACACACACACACACACACATACATACACACACACACACACACACACACACACACACACACATATATATATATATATATATATATATATATATATATATATATCTGATCTCACTGAGTTGTGTCTTTGTAGAACTATCCTACTTGTTGTCCCTAGAATAAATCTGTCTGTTTTATACAAAATAATGCACAACAAAACGAGATATTGATAACAGATTTTACAATCATGCTAACCTACTGCTTTAAAATATATCACATGACATTTCTTCCAGGATAGAGTTATAAGATTATTTATGTTTGTCAATCAAATGAATTAAATGAGTTATAGTAAAGTATATGTTTGGAACACAAATTTTAACACAGATTATTATGCTGCTGTTAAGTAGATTTTCAAAAACATTTAAATAAATGTTTATTTTTATGCCTTCTAAAATAAGACATTTACTTACTACAAGAAACTACATCATTTAAACTCATTATAACTGACATATTTTATGAACAGAGTATTTTTCCTGAATCTGTGGTGTGTCAGTGTGATAACCTTGTCAATGTTTATACTAACGGCTTTCAGTTTCTCTGTGAGAATTCTGTGATTTGAAGATTCTGAGGTAACTCAAGGACATTGTGCATAAGACAGCCCACATCCCAGATTGTCTCTCTTAACATTTTGGGAAACCTATTAAAAACTAGTGACAAACATTCATTTAGCAGTGTAAATGCATCTAAACATGACAGAACCTCCACAATGTATTCCACAGATCATCACAGCCTCTATGCAAGTGAAATTAATCTCAAAATTACCAACAAGCAATAAAACTCAGCATTCTTCTCCCAACTCAATTTTCATACAAATCCTATTATTCACTGTGCCCACACAGTCAAAAGCATTTCTATATATTAATAAAGAAAGAAAAAGAGAAGAAAATAAAAGGGTGAGGCAGAAATAAAAATGTAAGAGAAAGCTGTAAGAAGTATATACAATGGAATGTTACTTACTGTTTATATTAATAGAGTTAAAAATAAAACATATTATTTACTCTTATTTGGTTCTGATTATTATTAGTTAAAGCATGACAGATTATTTACAATTAAGCATAAGCAGTATAATCAAGAAAGTATAATTAGAAATAGCATTTGAAGAACTTATAAACTTTTACAAGAAATAAATATGTTATTATTCTATTAATGATATTTTCATTACTGTTCTCTCCTGCCCTCCCCTTTACCCACTACATAATCTAAATAGAATGTCATTGTTTAAACAAAGAAAATAATAAAAGAAGGAAAAAAAAAGATAAAGATAAAAAATGTATCAAATTACTAACCTTACTTTTTCAGAAAGAAAACAATCGAGTCACAGCCTGCCATTAAATCCTCAGGCATTTTGACTGGTTATGAAACAAAACATTTCTTTGCACATAGAGAATAACTTTGATTAAATCTTTTCCAAAATATTTGTGGCTTTCTGGAAATGCAGGGAACTATATTCAAAAAGATTAATAATGAACTAAAATGATGAGAGAGAAAAAACATATAACAAATCATTTGTTTTTAGTCTCTTCTTCTTCTCTGAAGTCTTCCAGGAAGCTTCAGTTGCCAATCTCTTTAATGAAGAACTAGCCCATTCCATTTCTTCTATTTTATCCAAAATCCTTTTTCTTTGACAAACAGTAAAGCAGAGTCTAAATCATCAAGACCTTAGGACCATCAGGAAGGAAGATTTTAAGCTTGGCAGGAAACAGAAGGTATGTTTTTAAACTGTGCTTTTTTAAGCTCCCTTATTAGTGGCAGAACAACTTTTCTATTAGCAATTACCATGGAAGAATAGTCATTGTCAAAACGCACAGTTGTCTCATTAAACTTAACAGGAGCTTTAGCCCAAGCAGATTTAAGAACCATCTCTTTATCAAAAGATGATAGAAATCTAACTATAACTGATCTAGGATAGTTTTTGTTAGAGTTAGTATTAGCTATAGATCTATGTGCTCTTTCGATACCAAAAGAGAATGCTTCTGGTAAATCTAAAGTTTTAGGGAGCCATGTTGTTAAAAAAGAAGTAATATTGTTACCTTCAATATTTTCTGGCAGTCCAAAAATCCTAATGTTATTGCGCCTAGATCTATTTTCCAGGTCATCCAGCTTTGTTTGTAAATGTGTATTTTGTTTCAGCAGAAACTCAATGTTGATTTCCTCTTCTTGTATTTTATTTTCCATGTCATTCACAGCTTCTTCTATGCCTGTCATCTGGATCTTCTGTTGTTGCAGGTCCATATGTAACAAGTCTATTTGTTTTGTAGTTTTTTCTATGAAAGTGTCTATTTTAGTATCCATTTTATCCATCTTAGCAGTAAGTTGCTGGACTATAATTATCAGAGACTGAAGTTCTTTCTTGATGCTGGAGTCTTGAGAATTTGTCTTACTGGAACTCATTTCAGACTGATAAACTGACAGGAAAATTTCCAAAGTAATTTCTGACAGGAATATTATTAAGATTTCCTTTCTTTTTTAGATATAGTTCAAGAACTATATAAAACAAACATATTTAGAAAGAAAATTACTTCAAGAATTAATTTTTTAAGTAATTAATTCCTGTCAATGTAATGAAATTGGTGGAGCTGAAGAAATCTGCTGCTATCCTGTGTTCATCCTTGGCCACGCCCCCGACTTTCATGTTTCTGATTACAACTAGCCATTACAACTTTATACATACATAAATAAGTAAACAGACACATATTCCATGTGAAATTGTAGTTTTTTTTATTTTCCGAAATAAAAAAAAACAAGCAAACAGACATACAGGTTCCTTGTGGAGTCATAATTTTATTTGACTGTTTCATAAGTATCATATCTAGGCATAGATAGTTTATAGTGAAACATAGTGTCAACTGAGAGTAAAAGCAAGTGTGATTTTTGTTGTAAAGAGGCAATTTGCTGATGAATCACAACAATGCAAGACGTCTATAATACACACATATACATCAGTTTAAAAAACACCATTGCACATCATACAAAAAATAAAATAAAAATTGAGAGATCCTTCTATACTTAACATAGTCATTTATTAAACAGTTTATTTATATTTATACATTTACATATGTACACACATACAAATATTTCAGGTGTGATCAAGAATGTACTATAGTTTGACCTCATTTCCATTTGCTATATTTTTAGCTATCGTCTTGCTTGAATTCCACTTCTACATTTAGGCAAACTGCTTGACATTCTTTCAGAAAGTAGTATATTTCTTTATTCTATTTACAATTTTCTATTTGTGTCTTGCACCATGGAGCTCAGGTTGTGACTTACAAGGGTCTGTCAGCCACCCACTTACATGGTTATCAAACTGAAATTAATAAGTAAACAAACAAATAAACAGATGAATAAAGAAATAATTGTAATAAATAAATTAAATGATTTCAAACGGAGGTTAAGGCTCATTTCTGGTACCTTGGATAGTACAGTGCACATCTCTTTTCTTTACTTATTAATATAAAAAATTAAATGTTTGTTTACCGGTACCTTGTTATTTGTGTATACAGTTGGTAATCTTACAGGACATAAAACATAGTAGGGGTTATTCAGAAAGGAAAAATATTAACTGTGTAAGGCTAAACAATGCAGTAAGTGTTGACATGCAGGGCATGTGCAATTCAGAGTGATCTGTAGCACAATCATGGTAGTATGAAAATTGGTGTGGTCAGTAGAAGTATATACACTAATGACGATATAATGACATTCAAATGAGATTGATTATAGAAATACAATCATCATGAAACTGATGATGTTCTTTGTGTTTCACTATTGCAGTCATCACTTTTTGGGTTATCCCTGCCCAGATAGCCCTCGGCCAGCCAAAATACCAGAGGTTTCAGAATTGGGTGTCGATTGCTGTCGGCTCCAGTCTGACGTCAGGTCATCAGGGGTATAAAGGAGGGCAGCTGCCATTACACCAGTCTTTCTTGCCACAGAACCCGAAGCAAAAGCAATTTGCACGAGTGCCGGTCGGCCGACTATCTTTTTCCTCGTTACCGACTTGAAAATTGAAGACTTCTAAAGCTAAGTACCCCACTGGAGATCCTTTTTTCTTGAATTAACAGATGTCAGAGAAAGTAAATAATTGTCAAGCCTGTGGAAAGCAGATACCGCACCGAGATTTTTCATTCTTACTGTATCACTTGTCTAGGCCTTGACCACGATGTTCCTAATTGTCATTTGTGTGCTTTGTTTAACCTGTGTACCATTCGTCGTCGGGCCAAGATTGTAGCCAGGCATTTTGGACTTTTACCCAAGGGCTCCGATATGGCTTCCATTAGTCATCCGATAGCCAATCTTCTGAAAAAATGCAATGATAGGGACAGAGACAGACCACACCGGACTATGCCTTCTGACGACACTACTGTTAAAATGGTCATCAGTTCTCTGGCATCCAGTGAGGTGCTTTTGCAGCCCCTGATGTCTGCAACTATTGTGACGCAGGCCTCTGCTGAGACCATTTCGGGGTCTGGCATGCTGCATGCTGCTTCTTCATCTATTGATCCAGTGGTCATCTCTACCTTGAATGGTTCTGGAGCCGCTGTGCAGGCACTAGCTTCCAAGGAAAGCATTCACTCTACCGATGTTAGGCCCAAACCAACGTCTTCTCATCCGACTACCGCTGTGGCCAAGCCACTTGAGTCCTTTAGTCTTTGCCAGTAGATCTACCCTTCAGAAACCCTTGCAAAGGTAGGCTCCAGCTACTGCACCTCTGCCACAGGCCCAAATGCTTAAAATGGCTAACTACCTTTTATCTCTTATTAGGGGAACTCAGCCCACTTCGTCCAAAAGGAAAAGGGATGTGTCACCTGAAGTTTTATCTGACTCAGATTCTGAGCAATCTGGTATTTCTGGTAAAGAAGAAGAGATGCAGGCCCTCTCAGCATATGAGGATTCTGATGCAGAGGATTCTATTCCTTCAGCCTCCCCTCTGGAGGACTTCTCTTTTGGGGACACTTTGCATAACCTCAGGGAACATTTCACATGGGAAAGCCAGGACTACCCTCAATCCAAAAAGCGACTTAGAGAATTCTTGGATTTCCCTCAACACAGGCCTTTAGCCATTCCCCCTGTGTTAGAAGTTGTGGATGATGTATTCCTTGAGACTAGCATAAGCCCTGATTCAGTTCCCCCGGCTGCCAGGAACCCATAAATTCCTTTTCAGGAATCCGTCTGCTGACCCAGAGGTGGTCACTCAGGGACCCACAGGGGTTAAAGCTACTGCTACTAAAAACCCTACACCCTTGGATAGGGAATGCAGAGCCCTAGACAGGTGGGCCAAAAAGGTATATACTTCTGCTACCCTTGCTATCAGGGCACTTAACTGCCAGTTTCACATGTTAAAATATCAGCAGCACATTTTGGAAACTCTAAAGAAAACCGTGGCTACCTTCCCTGCCTTGGCAGAATCTAAGGATTTACACGAATTAATGCATTCTGCCTGCCTAGTCACCAAGCATTCCTTACATTGTGGTTTTGATGCTCTAGAAGCATCATGCACAGCAACAGCCACAGGATCTGTTATTAGGAGACATGCATGGCTTAGGGAGCAGTCCCTACCTGACCAAGTTAAATCTAAATTACTGGATGCAACCCTGCACAAAGACAACCTTTTTGGTAATAAGGCAGAAGAGGTGCTTAAATAGATGGAAGAAAAGGCTAAAGCTATGCAAACTGTTAAAGATTTCCTGCAAGTGCAGCCACCTCATTTCAGCAGACACTTCCCTTCCAAACATTGGACATTTCCTGCACCATCTAAACAGGGCAAGCCCAGGTCTCGGACCAGCAAGTCCAGGGGACAGCCTCAGACCTCTCGGAGAACTAAACAGTGAACCTCCTCTACCCACAAATCAGGGTATTCTAAGCCACCCTCCTTTGGCAAAAACTACCAATAACTCATCCCTAGGCCCCGCCACTCCTGCCTGCCCAGCCCTACCTCTACGGGGAAGGCTCTGCTTGTACTCAAACAATTGGAGCACCATAACCAGCGACCAATGGGTCCTAAAGATAATTTCTCAGGGATACAAATTCTCCTTCCACACCTTACCCATTTCCAAAGGGTACCCAGACCTTCCTCCGAATCAGCAAGCAGAGGCAATGAAACTCATTTCCATCCTGATTTCCATGAGAGCAGTGGAGCATGTTCTTGCAGAGGAAATAGGCCAAGGTTTTTATTCAAGACTGTTCCTAGTTCCCAGAAAGGAGGGCACCTGGCGCCCCATTCTGGATTTATCCATCCTCAACACCTTTTTGGTGATACCAAAATTCAGAATACTCACCCTCCAGCAGTTGCTGCCCATGCTTGCCAAGGACACTTGGCTGATCACTCTAGACCTCAAGGAGGCATACCTAAATATTCCCATCAGGAATGCATGCATGAAGTTCCTCCATTTCAGAGCAGGCTTGCAGCACTTTCAGTTCTCTGCACTGCCCTTCAGCTTATCTACTGCTCCCAGAGTGCTCAGAAAATGTTTGGCACCGGCCATTGCATACTGCATGCAAAGATGCATTCAAAATTTCCCTTACTTAGATGACTGCCTCATTCAGACAGACACTCAGGAAAACTTGATTCAGGACTTAACCTGTGTAAAAAAACCTGTTCACCTCTCTGGGGTACACTATCAATGAAAAGGAATGCAAACTATTACCCACCAAGAAAATAATTTTCATGGAAGCAAGTCTGGACACAGCCTCCCAGATGGCATACCTCACACCAGAAAAATAAATGTCTCTTCCAACTTACTTCAGGCATCAGGCCACCAGGCCCCAGCTCACTGCAAGGAAAGTCCTGCAAGCCCTGGGGTACATGGCCTCCTGCATCCTTATCATTCCATATGCCGGACTGCATATGAGGAAACTAAAATGGTACCTAAACAGCCTCTGGTGTCAACACTCACAGGATCTGGAATATAAACTACATACAATTCCGTGCATCAGAGCAGAGATCCTTTGGTGGACCACAGCCTGTTCAGAGAACAAGGGCTTACAATTCCAACCCCCCCCCCCCCCGCTGCCCAGACACTCACCACAGATGTATCAGACTACGCCTGAGTGGCTCACTTGCACAGCAGATGCATTCAGGGGCTATGGAACCACCAGCAACTCTCCCTACACATAAACCTAAAAGAGATGATGGCAGTGCAAGCAGGCCTTGTTGACTTTCAAACCCCTCCTCACTCCAGGGACTCTCCTCATCAAGACAGACAACACCACTGTGATGTGGTACATCAACAAACAGGGAGGAACCTATTCTTAACCCCTATGCAGGCAGGCCATGGCCCTCTGGTATATAGCAGCATCCATGGGTCAGCACCTGATAGCTCAGCATCTTCAAGGTGATCTCAGTACTCTGGCGGATCAGTTGAGCAGACAAGTCCTGGACCCTCATGAGTGGCACCTCAACAAGTCTATTTTTTCACAGATAATTCAAAAATGAGAGACCCCAGAAGTGGACCTCTTCGCCTCTACAAACAATCATCTTCTCAACAAGTTCTGCACCAGGGAGCATCAGAGCAGTGCCTGGAGAGTGGATGCCCTCTCCTTCCCCTGGGCACTCCTCCCAGTCTATGCCTTCCCTCCCCTGCCCCTCCTACCAAAGGTACTGGTGAAATTAAGGGAAGAAAAGCCAAGGGTCATCATCATAACCCCTAACTGGCTCAGACAGCACTGGTACCCCTTGCTACACAGCCTATCCCAGCTCCCCCCTTGACACCTTCCTCAGATACCAAACCTTCTGAAGGGGAAGGGAAATTTTGGCACCCGCAATTGCAGACTCTCAACCTGGGTGCCTGGCTTATAGCTTGAATCAGAACCAGTCTGCCCCCCCCTCAGCACACAGGTCTCGGAAGTGCTTTGTGAGTCCATGTGCCCTAGTACCAGAAAGTCCTATGCAGGCAAATGGAAAAGGTTCTGTGCCTGGATTCAGACGAGAGGGACAAGTATGTCTCAGCTGTCTCTCCCCCTTATTCTGGACTACTTAACTGACCTGCTTAACAGTGGCCTCTCCTTCTCTTCCATTAAGATTCATGCCTCAGCAATATCTGCTCATTATAATACTGAACAACCTATTTTTCACACCCCTGATTAAACAGTTCCTCAGGGGAGCCAATAACTTAAGGCCTCCCAGATGTGCCCGCTACTCCAGCTTGGGAACTTAACTTTATATTGGAGAAGCTCACCCTTCCCCTTTAGAAACAGCTGCCGCAGCAGACTTAAAATTCCTCTCCTGGAAAACTGCATTCCTCCTGGCCATTACTTCAGCCAGAAGAGTCTACAAGCTGCAAGGCCTCATGGCAGTCAAGCCTTTCATCATTTTCCATGCTGATAGGGTCACTCTCAAAACAAACCCCTCCTTTAGGCCCAAAGTGGTATCTAGTGTGGCCCTCAACCAATCCATTCACCTACCCACCTTTTCCGCCAACCCTCAAAACAAGGGGAAAGGATCCTGCACTCCCTAGATGTGCACAGACAACTCAGGTACTACCTGGACAGGACAAAACCTTTCAGAAAATCTGACCAGTTGATGGTTAGCTTTGCTTCAGAGGCAGAAGGCAAAGCCATTGCCAAACAAACCATCTCTAAATGGATAGCACATTGCATTCACTTCTGCTACAAACACCGTGGTAAGCACCCCACCCCAAGGGTATTAGAACCCATTGCACTAGAGCAGCCTCCACCTTGGCTGCTTTCCTCAGAGGGGTACCTACAAGAGACATTCTGGAGGCGGCCACATGGACATCTGTCCACACCTTTACTAAACATTGTCATCTGCCCCTCTTCTCCAAGTCTAGGGCAGGGTTTGCCACTGTGGTGCTGCAGGGAATGCTAGCCAATCCTTAGCCATCTGGGCTGCCTCCACCCTTTCTCCTAAGCTTTGGGAATCTACCCAAAAGTGATGAGTGCAACAGTGAAACATGAAGAACATACTACAGTTGTGTACACTTACCATAAATGTAGATGTTCGAGTGTCTTCACTGTTGCAGTCCAGGTTCCCCTCCCTCCTTCCCCCTTTTCTTCTGTCTATTATCTTGGTTCCCCTCTCCTTTCCTAGGAAGAGACATAAGTGTTTTTGGTAATGTTGTTATGTTAGTATCTTTACTCTGATCCATGCCTCCTGTTGGGGGTCCTGACAAGTTAAGGCAAGAAGAACTGATGTAATGGCATCAGCTGCCTTCCTTTATACCCCTAACAATCTGACATCAGACTGGAGCCGACAGCAATCGATGCCCAATTCTGAAGCTGTGGTATTCTGGCTGGTCAAGGGCTATCCCTTGGCAGGGATTACCCAAAAGTGATGACTGCAACAGTGAAGACACTTGAACATCTACATTTATGGTAAGTGTATACAAGTGTAATTAATTGTGTGCATATATATTCTATATGCAGCATGCACATTTGTAAGATACTTGGTAATTATATATTAGGTTGATAAGTTCATAGGTATATACTAGTTGTGCAGTTCAAAAGACCATTGATAAGCATAGCCAGATGAGCTTGAGTGCTGTTGAGGTAGTTAAGCTGGGAAAAAGAGAGGATGCCTGAGGAATGGAGAAAAAGTTTTTGGTACTGATTTTTAAGAATAAGGGTGATGTGCAGAGCCTGTAGTAACTACAGAGGGATTAAAATGATCAGTCACAGCATGAAGTTATGGGAAAGACTAGTGGAAGCTATGTTAAGAAGGGACGTGATGATTAGTGATCAGTAGTATAATTTCATGCTGGGAAAGAGCACTACAGATGTGATGTTTGCTCTGACAGTGTTGATGGAGAAGTACAGAGAAGGCCAGAAGGAGTTGCATTGTGTTTTTGTAGACTTAAGATAAAGCATATGACAGGGTGCCTAGAGAGGAGTTGTGGTATGAGGAAGTCGGGATTGTCAGAGAAGTATGTAAGGGTGGTACAGGATATGTACGAGGTTAGTGTGATAGCGGTGAGGTCTACGGTGGGAGTGATGGATGCGTTTAAGATGGAGGTGGAGTTACATCAAGGATCAGCTCTGAGCCCTTTATTATTTGCAATGATGATGGACAGGTTGACAGATGAGATCAGACTGGAGTCCCCGTGGACTATGATGTTTGCAGATGACATTGTGACCTGTAATGAGAGTAGGGAACAGGTGGAGGAGACCCTGGAGAGATGGAGATATGCTCTAGAGAGAAGAGGAATGAAGGTCAGCAGGACAAAGACAGAATATATGTGTGTGAATGAGAGGGAGGATAGAGGAATGGTGATGATGCTAGGCGTAGAGGTTGCGAAAGTGGATGAGTTTAAATACTTGGGATCAATAGTTCAGAGTAACGGTGAGTGTGGAAGAGAGGTGAAGAAGAGAGTACAGGCAGGATGGAGTGGGTGGAGAAGAGTATCAGGAGTGATTTGTGACAGACGAGTACCAGTAAGAGTGAAAGGGATGGTCTACAAGGGGGTAATAAGACCAGCTATGTTATATGTGTTGGAGACAGTGGCATTGACAAAAAGGCAGGCGTTTGAGCTGGATGTGGCAGAGTTAAAGATGTTAAGATTTGCACTGGGTGTGACAAGGGTGGACAGGATTAGGAATAAGTATATTAGAGGGTCAGTCCAGGTTGGAAGGTTTGGAGACAAAGCCAGAGAGGCAAGATTACATTGGTTTGGATATGTACTGAGAAGGGATGCTGAGTATATTGGGGAAAAAGATGCTAAGGATGAAGCTACCAGGTAACAGGAAAAGAGGAAGGCCTAAGATAAGGTTTATGGATGTGGTGAGAGAGGACATGCAGGTGGGTGGTGTAACAGAGCAAGATACAGAGGACAGGAAGAAATGGAAACAGATGATCCACTGCGGCGACCCCTAACGGGAACAGCCGAAAGAAGTGCAAGAAGATTATTGACAGAATGGGTGGACAGAAATGTATTAAAACCAGATGGCATGAGCTATTAAATGGAAAAGAAAAAGCTTGGATAATTAGACTTGCTGGATTATTTCAACCAGATTTAGATGAACATTTATAGTTGATGAAGCAGAGAGGACTCTGCAAAAGCGCTATCATTTTTTTCTAAAGAGTTACATGCCGTGTGTATCCAGTGAGTTTTATTTTACTTAACATTTATAACTTGCACTGATTAATGCATCATTTTTGTCTGCATTTATAATTGTTTTCATTTAGAATTTTACTATTTTTGGTGCTAACAGGGCTGTTAAATTGTGATGATATATTCTTGTATCTTTAGGTGACTGTCTGATCTAATGAATTATGTTTCTTCCTATTGGTTCTTTCGTTGCCTTAATGGTTTAAAAGAGAGTTCCTTCTGTTTTATTTTTACATTGATAAAGGGGCCTGTTTTAGGCCAAAACTGGTCTGTCTTTTAATCTTTACTATAGGTATTTTTGCTCTCTCCATGAAGTGCAAGCCATTTATTTGATTTTGTGGATACAGTCATGGATCCTAAAGGTACCCTGGGAGCTCTGCCATCTGTGCTTCCTTCCTGGTGAGTTTCTTTTTATATTCCCTACCTGCTTTCCCTTTCCCCATCCCCATGCTCATTGACTATATTTGAGGATAACTCTCCTGTATTGACCAAACCTCACCTTATGAAGCATCATCAATGAGCACCCTCACACCCAGGATGGGCATTCCCATCCCTCTGTTTTGCTCTCTGTCACCCAAGCCACTAATCAAACACAGGTGAGCTGAGCCATGGTTAGGGCTTTATCCCTTTATGCCACTTGAGCAGGGCAGCTGGGCTGTAATTAAGGAAAGTTATTTTTCTGTGCCACTGTCGAGTACAGACACAGAAGTGATGCCCGTGGTGTATTTCCTATTTAGCATCCACTCATCAAGATTTTTCTTGATGATTGCTAATGAAGACCTTTGCTGGACTTAGATGGGTAGCCTGTTCCAGAGTATGTGAAGTCTCTGGGACAGGAATCTAAACCTTCAGCATGTCCTGTTTATTGTGGTGACATGGTTTAAGTCCCTAGACCGTGTAGCTCAGAGGGATTGGGATATCTTTAGGTGTATCATGTCCAACAGCTCTGGGTTTGACAGACCTTTATATGTGAGGCAGAGATCACCGCAGAGTAGGTGATATGGTATGGAGTAAAGATGGAGTTTTTGGAGATGGTCAGTGTAGGGCATTGGTTTGAGGCCAGTAATCTTCTTTATGAGGTACTTCTGTGGTCTTTCTAGCTGCTGCAGATGTCTTGTGAGGTACACTCCAAAAGGGGCGTTTACTCTATAATGGGTCTAATGAGTGTTGAGTAGAGTTGAACAATGGCATCTTTTTTCCTGGATGAAAACCCTTTTTTGATGAAGTGTGCCACGTCGATGGACTTCCTGACTACTGTGGCGATGTGACTATCAAAGTAGAGACTACTGTTCACCTTGGTCACAAGGTCTCTTATCACTTTTTTGGTGTTAAGTAGATTGCTACATATGTGGTAGTTAATGGCTATAGAGTTTTTACCAAAGGGAATGACAATGCACGCGTTCGCATTGAGCTGGAGGCCATGGCTCTCACACGAGGCATCTGTCTCAGCGAGGCCCTTCTGTTGGATGTCCACATCATTTGTTGACTTGAGTATGGCTCCTAGTTTGCAGTCATCTGCGAACTTCATTAGCCAGAGGCCTTATGTGTTAGCCTGTACTTCACAGAAGTAGATACCAAACAGGAGAGGTCCCAGGACCAAAACGTGTGTACTCCACTTGTGACTAGTTTAAATCAGATTCTGAGTCTGCACCTTTTACAGTATGTTTTCTGCCAGTGAGCCAGTTAGCAACCCATCTTGTGAAGTATGGATTTATACCTAGTTTAGTGTGTTTAGCTATAGTTACGGAACGGGAATAGTGGTTGAAATCTTGGCAAGGTCAAGATAGGCGTTGTGAACCACCTTACCCTCGTCTATTGCTTTAGTGAGTACCTCACAGAAGTCAGTCAGCTTCAGGAGGCATGATCTTACTTTCACAAATCTGAACTGGATGTGATCCAGAGTTAGGAGGTTACCAATGTATTTATAGATAAATATATATGTGTGTATATATATATATATATATATATATATATATATATATATATATATATATATATATATATATATATATATATATATATATATATATATATATATATATATATATATGTGTGTGTGTGTGTGTGTGTGTGTGTGTGTGTGTGTGTGTATATAACATATAATATATATAGATTATCTAGATGAGTGTGTGGATTTCCTGATCATGGAGAATACTCTTCCTTCATTCCACCATTGTGTCCTTTTTATGCAATGTGTCTAAGACTAATCTTATAGCAGAAAATATCTGTGAGAAAGTAAACTGATATTGGTGCTGACTAATTCTAGGATCCTTAACTGGAAGATGCACTCATGGGAGGGTCTCCTTGCACCGAAAGTTGCAGACCTTCATGAGCTTATGAAACTTGGTGTAGGCCTGTGGAGAGCACCCTTGTCTTACCATACTATGCTTGATTGCAGACATTCCAAAGGCAAAAGTAGGTAAGATGGAGTACAGGCAGTGGAGTCTCTTTCTACATTAAGGACAGCCACACCTCCATAATGGTTTGCCTGCATGACGGGCTGGAAATATTACAGGTGCAACTGACAGTTGGCTATACACACATTCAAGTTACAGGCCTCTATAGACCCTACTGTATGACTCTCGACACCCACTCCTCATAAATTACCTAGTTGACTCCAACATGGTATGACCAAACACTGTAAGCCTTGGTGACTTCAACAACCTCACCAGAGACTGGATGGAGTACTCCTACAGTAATTCAATTACACACTGATTCCTTGTCCATCAGTTCTAACAAAGTAGACCAGCTGGTGTCATCAACCACAAGGTTAGATAAGATTGTGGACAGGGTTATCACCAACATGGGCAATCGAGGTGCCACTCACATAGAATGTTCCTGTCCTTTGATCTCAGATGATGAGTCTGTCTCATTGAAATTTTCTGTAGTACAAACCACAGCTATAACAGGCCTAAAAAAATATCAAAAGATGAATATAACCTACTAAGGGATGGTATGAATGGCTTAACAGAGTACGTCAATGTAGTTTACATCAACCTGTACAACTGCATGGAGTCATTCATAAAAAAAAGATGCAAAACCTGTTCCTCAAGTAAAAAGTAACTTGTCTGGTGGACATCTTCTATGAAATGGCTTTACAACAAAAGGAAGCAACTGTTGTCCATGTGCAAATAGGAGGAACTGCCAAATTAGGAAAAAATGCATCCTTAGGCTCAACAAGCAAATGAGATGACTAGTGATGAACTGCAGTACCAATTATGAATATAAAATAACATAAAATAAGGGAAAGCACTTAGCCTTCTTCAGTTTCATCATTGGCACTCCATGGAAAACACAAGGTTTGTTCACAAGTAGTACTTAACAGCACCACTCATACTGATCGTGTTAATGTAGACAACCGGAAAGTGGATTGGTTGAGTACAAGCATTAAACCCCATCGACACCCAAAGGACCATTAGACATGCATGATTCAATTTCCATGCCTCACATATGAATCAATGTAGTGTGAACTGGGCTCTCCACGTAAAAAAACACAACTTCCTTGAGACCTGATGGTATCCCATGACATATTTTTAACCATCTCCAGCCAGAACTAGACTCACCACTGAGCACCCATTTCAATCACAGACAAAATACAGGTTTAATTCAAGCAGCGTGTAAGAGTTGCCACTGTCACCCCTTCGCAGAAAGGTGGTGCCGCTACTGACCCTATACAATATTGCAGCATAACCAGGAGAAGTATGATGTGTAAAGTCATTGTCCATATTAATCAGGATGTGATGAACAAGGACATAAGCAATCTACTAACACTTGACCACACACAATTTGGATTTGTTAAGGGCAGATCTTGCCAGTTGAACCGGGTTTCTTCTTTGAGACATTTCACCAAGGACCTGGATGAGGCAAAGTGAGTATATACAGCATGCAGTTGACTTGGCCAAGGCCTTTGACACAATCCCATAGTATGGCACCAGTTAAAATCTAACAAAATTAGGATGAAAGAATGGTCTGATCAGGTGGATCAAAAAGTGGCTCAACCATAGGATAAAAACGGTGGGAAAAGGTTCCGGCCAATGACAGAAGAACTGCCACTATTGTTGTTCCCGAGTAATATTTACTGGGATGTATACTGCTTGCTACCTCCTTGTCATAATTCCAGGCTATGACTAAATGGCGTTGGCTGTTCAGTTTTGTGAACAAATGCCAAATGGGCACTGTGAGTGACTCACCCAATTTTGTTAATAAACTGAAAGAGGGTCTCACAGCCAGAAATGACTGGTGCCAAAATAATCGCATTTAGCTAAATGATAGAAACTCTATTAGCATACCATTATTAAAAAACATGGTCCCTACTGAATACCGCTACATCAGTGGCAAACCCTAAGACCTCAACCTGTGTTGAGAGATCTGGGTATTCAGGTTCACAACAATTTCAATATCTGACCGTCAGGGAGCAGCTGTACTAATGAAACGCCTTGTATTTGGTTCAGCTCATAATTGTAGGTATTGCATCCAAAAAAAGGAGGTTATTACATGTCTGTAGTCCTGTTTGATTAGGCCATTAATTATTGATAAGGAACCATTTGTTGCCTCTACAGTTTACCTGCACCAAATGGTAAGGTCACATAAGTACCTCAGAAACTGAGTGGATGGGCTTAGATAAGAATCATTTCACTCAGCAACATACAAATTTCTCAGAGGTGATGTGTGTCTTGCTTACAAGGCAATCTGAGTGCCTGCCCTAGCAGAGATGCTCCATATCTGTTAGTGTAACTGAATCGCATTACCGTATCAAAAGTCCAAATTGTAATATGTGATATATCTCACTGAGGCTGCACCATGTCCGGAATACAATTCCCAGACACATCAAACATAGTACCTCGATGACACGCTTCAAGTCCAACCTTCATAAGTGGATGGAAAACCAGCTTTTTGTCCTTGGGGTTGAAGCCATATCCTTCATTGGCCAGGGGAACTGGTGTTGAATGGAGTTTTGTTTTCAGGAAAAATTATTGGATAGGGTCGTAAGCGCTCCGTAGCCAGTAGCCTAGTAATCTCCTATAATCTTACATCTGTATATATGTGTTTTATATATATATATATATATATATATATATATATATATATATATATATATATACGCGCGTGTCTACTTCAGAACAACAAAAACTTACATCGAAGATGCAAACACAGAGACCTAAACAATGAAACCCCATAACACAGACAACCACGTATGTATAGTACACACATCAAAAACATACAAAAATACATACAGAACTGCCACAAGCAACCAACCACATCACTTTACACTACAAATAGGCAGGGGCAAGCCCCCCTGCATCCCACACCCACACCACTGTAATATTCTAACTCGGAGATCGAACAAACAGACACACAAGACAAACTCACACCCACACACTACAGTCTGTCACACAAAGACACACACACACCACAGTCACAACACACACTTACAAACAGAACTACCCCTCACAAATACACTTACACATGCATACTCAGCCACAGCGGAACACCAAAAGTGCTAAATCATAATCACGTAACAACGGGATTTTGAATATGGTGCATTTCGGTGTTCTGAACTTTCCTTGTTTTGGTGATAAGTGGTAGAGGGTATTTCCTAGGTAATAAGTAGTCATTTATTATGTATTTTTTATTTATTTATTTAACAAATGTTTACTGGGAAAATGTCCAGCTGGGAAGAGTTGAACATTGATAGCGGAGGCTCAGGGAGTAAATCTGTATACAGTAGTATATGAGATATGAAAAAAATACATTATTAAATACAGATAGACATAAAATACACAGTACGTATATACAGCATACAGTACAACACAATAATAGTAATGATGCACTTTTGAGATATTTTTCCTCTTGATGATCTGTTGATCAGTGGCAGTGAAAAACATTGAGCAGCCTGCCTGCCCCTGTGGGAGTGGTTACTGACTTGAAACTGTAGTTTTATTGGCCATTTTGGGTCAATTCCAAACTCCTTCATCTTCCTCTCTTAAAACCTGGTTGCCTCATGGTTTTGGCATCTTTTCAGGCTTGTTGGCTGTTGGTGAAGCACCCACCAAGAGGAGAAAATGCTGAGATAAGAAAGGAGCCACTTTTGAGATTTTAAATATTTTTCCTCTGTTTATTTGCTAAGTTTTTCTGCATAGCTGCCTATTTTGAGCATTTTCTGGCTTGTTAAACTTGATTTCTGCATTAGCAACTGTATTTAGAGCACAACCTAGAGCTGTTTACTGAATTTCCTGTTTGCACTTATTTTTAAAATAGTTTTTTTCTCAAAACTTGCATTTTATCTGTCTTTGGCCTAGCACTCTTGTGTGGGGTCATTTACTGCACTGTTATAACTTGTTGATACTTGTGAACCTCTGCTATCTCTGAAAAAAAACAAAAAAACAGAAAAATATTGCTTTTTCCCCACTTTTCTGAGATTTAAAAAAGTTCAGTTACAGGCTTGCTGTTCTTGAACTGTTTGTAAGTTTCTTGGAGGCCATTTTTTGCTTGGGCTAAAGGGAAGTCTCTCTGTTGATCAGTGGCAGTGAAAAACATTGAGCAGCCTGCCTGCCCCTGTGGGAGTGGTTACTGACTTGAAACTGTAGTTTTATTGGCCATTTTGGGTCAATTCAAAACTCCTTCATCTTCCTCTCTTAAAACCCCCTTTTGCGCGGTTTTGCGTGTTTTTGTGCATAGACGCAACAGCGGGCAGTGCCACCTAATTGGGTTTAAACTATTCCTGGCTCCGCAAAGTCTGCTCTTCACTTTTTCCCTTAGAACTGCTCTATCTCTCAATTTAAGCACCATATTCTCATTCTAAGGCCTTTCTCTGGTCCAATTAAGTAATCCTACAAGTGAGCACTATTAAACCATAAGCACTACTTACTCTTATACTCTCTACGATTACCCTGTCCTCTATTGGTCCGTCTTAAATTCAGTTTTCCTATATTACTCTAGCATGTCCAAAGGTCAGTCAATGGTTTCCTCTCCAGTCCAGCTGGTGAATATGGGAATTTTGAGGCAATGTTACAACTGTCTCATGTACACGGACAACCCTCTCCTCCAAACAGGTTCAAATATATGTGAGAGATGCAACTATTTAGCCAAACTGGAGGCTGAGCTCTCTCATCTCAAAACTGGTGTAACCAGTCAGGAGGAGAAGGTAACCTCACACAACACAATTCCAGTATCACATAGTACCACCACATCAGTGAGCCAAACACATAAATACACAAAAACATACTCGGAGGCTCTAAATAAAAATCTACCCAAGCAACAGAGACCTCCAAAGCAGACATCCAAGCAAACGCTACCTCAAAACAAAACACGCACAACACATAGCCCACAAAGTCAGTGTGCCAAGCAGCCACAGCCCTTAAGGCTGAATAACACACCTGATACTCTTGTAATAGGTGACTCTATTGTCAGACACAGTGACGTCACGCTCACCAGGCTGAATAAAGAGAAGGTCACGGTGAGCTGCCTGTCAGGTGGTAGGATCCGCCACATAACGCAAGCACTCAGGTCCCTCCAAAGCAAATACAAATATGACTCAGTCATTGTACATGCTGGTGTGAATGACCTGAGACATACCTCCCTGGACTACATGAAAAGAGACATAGAGGAGCTCTCTGATCATGTAGCCCAGGCTGGTATGACCCTGACCTTGAGCAGCATCTTACCCTCACATAGAATGATGCCACAGTACAAAGACAAAATGATCGATTTTAACAATTGGCTAAAATTTTGGTGTCATTCAAAGGGGATCCAGTGTCCGTCAGCCTGGGATGACATGCTCGACAAGCCACATTGCTTTGCTAGGGATGGCTTGCACCTGTCACCACTGGGCTTTTGGATATTGGCAAAGGCTCTTGCCACCCCTATAGTGCCTTTTTTAGGCAAGGCTCAAAAGTCAAACCCACCCCCATAGACAGCACAAGGAACAAGAAACTAAGGGTAATGCTGCTTAATGCCAGAAGTCTTAACCTCAAGATGCATGCACTCGAAGCTCTCCTCAGTATGGAGAACATCGATGTTTGTGCAGTGACAGAAACCTGGTTCAAGGCTCCAGAGAGCACCCCAGCACTACCAGGCTATACCTCATATCATGCTTTTCGGCCCAAAACCCGGACCGAACCACAAAAGGAGGGGGAGTTTCCATATTTATCAAGGATATTCACACCTCCAGGTTAGTGGCATTGCACAAAGTATCGGAGACCATCCATGTGCAACTAACAGTGGGCAAGACTGCTTTTCAGTTTATAGCATCCTACAGACCACCCTCTCAAAGTCAGGAATCCTACTCAGCTTTCCTGAAAACATTGGAGAACATGAAGATCTCTCAGAACACCATTATATTGGGCGACTTCAACTACCCAAACATTGACTGGGAGCACTACTCAAGCCCCAGCACCTTAGCCCAAAGGTTCCTGGAAATTATAAACTCAAATGCTATGGAACAACTAGTCACCACTCCCACAAGAGGGACAACATACTAGACCTGATCATTACCAACATGGGGACTCTATGCTCCACACCAGAAGTATAGCTCTCATTGGTAAGATCAGACCATAAATTAATTTCACTGGATGTCCACATCCCGACCCCACCCAGCCCAGAAAACCACAGTGAAAAACTTCTCAAAAGCAAACTTCTCACTTCTCAAAACCAAAGTTGAATCCTTCAAGGCCCCAGGGCCAGTGGAAACTATGGCCCAAACTGCCGAATCCTATACAAATGCATTCTCTGGACATCTCCAGTAATGCATGGATCATGCTATCCCAAACAAAACCAAGACCCAATCATCCAAAGGCAGGTGTCCAGTCTGGTGGACCCCTGCCATAAATAAACTGCACAACAGAAGGAGGAAGCTACTACATGATAGAGCAAAATCCCTAACAGGGAAGGCATCTCTGATTAGTACTAGCAAAAAATAACGATCCCTCATAAAATCCTCCAAGGCCAGCTTCGAGAGAAAAATTGCACAGGACATCAAAGACAATCATAAGGCTTTTTTCAGTTATGTTAGGAACCTGTGATGCAACTCCCAGACTTGTTCTGAGTTGATTCTAAATGACAAAAAATACACTGAACCCACAGACATACATCGCCAATATCCTGGCAGACAGGTTCAGTGCAAACTTCTCCCCCCCCTCCTCCCAAAAGAGCAAGTATCTATCCTGGCAGAGGGCTGCCTCCCAAACATCTCTGATGCTCAGGTGAAGGCTGCCCTCTCCAAAGCAAAAAACACTGCTTCCATGGGACCAGATGGTGTCCCGGGTTGCGTCCTACATGAACTCCAAGAGGAACTAATCCCTCAAATAAAACAGCTATGCAATCTCAGCCTCGCTACAGGATATGTGCCCACAGAATGGCATACAGCAACAGTGGTCCCACTCCACAAAGGTCGAGCCTCTACGGACCCTGGAAACTATCGCCCCATAAGCCTGACTAGCTCAGTCTGAAAGGCTATGGAGAGGATCATCATGGAGCTCATAAACCAAGACATTGGGGACCTCCAGACACTAGATCCTACCCAGTTCAGCTTTGTCAAGGGCAGATCCTGCCTTTTAAACCTGGTTGACTTCTTTGAAACAGTCACCAAAGCCATAGATGAAGGGAAGGTAGTCCACACAGCCTATCTGGACCTTGCAAAGGCATTTGACACAATACTTCACTTGGGCATCATAGATAAGCTATCCAGCTTAAATATAAACCCCTATGTCACAAGATGGGTACAAACTGGCTCAAGACAGACCCCACAGAGGAGAGTTGCTGGAGCCATGTCAGACTCAAAACCAGTCACAAGTGGCATCCCACAGGGTTCTGTCCTGGGACCACTCTTGTTCGGTATATACTTTTCCGAGGTACATGCAAACGTGGGAGGACTATGGCTCACCAAGTTTGCAGGCGACCTGCAAACTGGCGCCATAATCGACTCTCCAGCTGACACAAACATCCTTCAAAAAGGTCTCACAGAGACAGATAACTGGTGCCAGCGCCATGGTTTAAAGCTAAATGCCAAAAAGTGTATAGTCATACCCTTTGGCAAAAACAATGTGCCCACAAATTAACACATAGGCGGAAACCCATTAAGTACAGAGAAATTTATTAGGGACCTGGGGACACAAGTTGATAGCAATCTCTCCTTTGACAACCACATTGCCAAAGTGGTTAGAAAGACCTTCTACATAGCCCACCTCATCACGAAGGGTTTCACATCTAGATCAAGAGAGGTAATCGTGCCCCTTTTTTCATCCCTCATCAGGCCCATCATAGAATACAATGCTAATAACCCAATAACACGCCAAAAAAACTGTTCAAAAAAAGTCAGGCAGACAGGAGCTGGAAAACACAAAGCTGAGGTCGGTAATAGCGTAAAAAAGAAAATTTAATTTCCGCTTTCGTCACAACTTCATCAGAATACAAAAAGTCAAAGCACTGAAGTTCTTAAATAACAAGTCAATTAAAAAATCAATCAATTAAGTAATCAGCATAAATTATATTGTAATGCATAAAACTGTACTAAATATACAAATAAATAAACCTTAAACATTAAAAAAAGCCCTTAAATCTATGTCATCATGTTTGTTAATGATTAATTTTCCATTTTTTAAAAAACATTTGAGATTAATACTCTCATTAAGGCCAGGAAAAATATCTGCCCTTAATTTGATCTGCCACAAACATTCCCTTTGTTCAATATAGTTCTTGAAATCCCCAGCTCTATTGTCTGGTTTACATTTTCTAATACTGAGAATAAAAAATTTATTAAATGTGTGCATGAAATAGAATGCTTGTATAAAAGCATTATTATGGTCCTTGGTTTTAATGGCGTACAAATGTTCTTTAATCACTGGTAGCCAAGGATCTAGATGTCATTCCTACATAAAATCCAGGGCAGGAAGAACAAATACTAATATAAACAACTCCAGTGGTATTACAGTCTATGAAGTCAGTAACTTGAATAATTCTATCAAAGTAGCTACTTTGATGTATGGACCCTCTGCAATATATCTACAAATGTGACAATTATAACAACGAAACATACCTATTTTATTGTACACACAATAGTAGAATTAATGTAATCATTTTTTCTAATATATTTTTAATGTGTTCGCTTTTAATGAACACAAACTTAGGGTCTTTACCAACTAGTTTAAAAATATCCTGTTTCCTTGTATAACTTTCCAATTATTCTGAATAATGTTTTGAATCCTATAATTATCTACACTCATATCAAAAGAGCAAATGATGTCATTATTTATTATGTGTTTTTTACTACGAGTGAAAACTGTATGTGTATCATGCAGTATAGCTGGATAATGACTTACTCTTTTGTTATAAATTTCCTCACCAGTTTTTAACAACATTTCCACATTATATCCTCTTTGTTGAAATAGATGTGTAATAAAATGAAATTCAGAAACCAATACATCAAGTTTGGTGGTTCCCCCTCAAAGGGGCTTTTTTTTAGATGAAAAAAATTTGGGGCCTTTTTTTGGGGTTTTTTTTTTTTTTATAAAAAGTGGGAAAAAAAATGTTTCCCAAAAAAATTTTTTGGTTAATTTTAAAAAAAAAAGGGTTTTTTTTTTGGAAAAAATTCCTTCCC
>NC_056743.1:1222952967-1222972846 GCF_019279795.1 Protopterus annectens
TAGATATGGGCTCCAGGACACCTTCCTAGACAGTGGAGTGCTTCCACCCCCAGTGGTGGAGAGGACAGACCTCTATCTTATAGAAAACAGGCTCAATGACTCCCCCTGCATGGCTCCAGGAACTTCTCTCCTGGAAGCCCCTCTAGGGGGAAAACTCTCTCTTTTTCAACAAAAGTGGACTTACATAACCCAAGACAAGTGGGATGTTCATCGTGCATACAGCTGCAATCATAACAGATGGGTTATCCTGCCATCAGGCGGGTCCTCGGTCGGCCGAATTCCAAAGTCTAGGTCCGGCGTCGGTTGTCGTCGCTTCTTCCCTGATGTCAGTGCGGCAGGGGTATAAAAGAACCAGCCGACACCATCCTCTTTAGTCTTTCTTGCCGCGCGGTGCCCGAAGCAGAAGCAGTTCGCAACTGCCAGTCAGCCAGCTTCTGAGATTTACGAAAATATTTCAGCCGAAGTCTTCTTGAAAGCTAAGTACCCCGTTGGGGAAACTTTTCTTGCCTCAGACCAATGTCAGACAAAGTTAATAATTGCATTTCATGTGGGAAGCAAATACCGCATAAGGATATCCATTCTTTCTGTATTCCTTGCTTAGGCCCAGACCATGACGTCTCGGCCTGCCGTTTTTGTGCTAGATTCAACAAACGCACTATTAAGCGTCGGGCAGAGTTCGCCCACCACTATTTTGGTAAAAAATTTTATTACATTATGTCGTCGGGTACTCCGACTCCAGTTTTGAGTAAAAGATGCAAAGATAAGGACTGACATACGAGGTCCGCGACTTCTACCGACACCACGCTGAAGCCGACTACCGGTGCTCCAGTTCTCAACAAGGCACCTAAGCAGCCCCTGAGTACCGATGATGCTTCATTACCGGTGTCTTCTGTGCCCGAGGTCACAGGCTCCTCGGCCCCCATTCCGACTACAGATACCGACGCCACTCTTGGCGGGGAAACTCAGAGTTTAGACAGGCCTGCCACTTCTCAAGGTGTCTTCAGGCCTTCCTCCTTTTCCATTAAGGCTTTCACAAAATCTAAAGCAGCCATGAAAACTAAAAAACAAGGACCACAGACCCCCTCTCAAGGCCCCATGCCTAAAAAACAGATGCTCAAAATGGCTGAGAATTTGATTACTCTTATCAGGGGTTCTCAACCCCCCTCGGACAAAAGGCCCAGATTGGAGGAAGACTACCCTTCCTCAGATCAAGCCTCTATTACCTCAGAACATTCTGAGGACCAGGAATATACATATTCCCCTTTTGAAGACTCTGATGCAGAGGAGTCCATTCCCTTGGTCTCCCCCCCTGAGGACTATTCTTTTGGGGAAACCCTACATACCTTGAGGGAACACTTTCACTGGGAAGGCCAAGATTACTCAGATTCCAAGAACAGGCTCAGGGATTTTCTCTTGCTTCCCCAGCACAGGCCTTTGGCTATCCCTCCTGTCTTAGATATATTAGATGATGTGTACGCAGAAGCCAGCCTCAACCCAGACTCTTTACTTCCAGCTCCTGTTAAACCTGACAGGTATTACTGGGTTCCTGATTCACACCAGTTCCTATACAAAAGCCATGCTGCTGACCCAGAAACTATTTCACAGATTCCCAAGGGAATTAAGGCCTCTAGTGCTAAAAACCCATTACCTTCAGAGAGAGATTCCAGGGCTTTAGAAAGGTGGGGGGAAAAGGTGTACACCTCGGCCACTTTAACCATGAGTGCATTAAACTGTCAGTTCCATATGTTAAAAGTATCAACAGTTTTTGTTATCTCAGTTGAAAAGCAAAATGACACAACCTGAGCAACCAGATTTAAAGGAGTTGCAGGATTTGTTGCATAGTGCAGAGCAAGTGGGTAAACATACCTTGCAGTGTGGTTTTGATGCTTTAGAGGCCTCATGTAGAGCTGCTGTTACAGGGTCTGTCATACGTAGACATGCTTGGCTCAAAGAGCAAACCTTACCAGATCATGTCAAAGCTAAATTACTAGATGCACCTCTTCAAAAAGATGTATTGTTTGGTGTTAAAGCTGAGAAGGTACTAAAGAAAATGGAGGAAAAGGCAAGATCAATGCAAACAGTGAAAGATTTCCTACAGGTACAACCTCCACGTTTCAGCAGAAACTGGCCTTCAAAAAATTGGTCCTTTCCAGCCACGGACAGACCTCAAAGAGGCAGATACAGGTGCCCGTGGGGTAGAGGGCAATCTCAAGGATCATTCAGAGCCAGACAATGGCAAGCACCAACCCCAAAAGGTGGAGAAGATAGATCACAGTCATTCAGAAAGCAAACACAATGACTTTCCCCTTTGCATGCCAAGCAAAGCTTTAATGGCAGCACCTTTAGGCGGAAAACTGGCATTATTCTCAAAAAATTGGCATATTGTCACAAAAGACAAATGGATCCTGGATATTATAGACAGATTCCACTTTCACACCCTACCAAAAATGAGAGGCATGCCAAACCTGCCACAAAATCAAAGGGCAGAGGCACAAAAACAAATTTCAGCTCTCATGGACATGAACGCTATTCAAGAGGTACCTGCAAAAGAACAAGGTCAAGGTTTTTATTCCAGACTATTCCTGGTACCAAGGAAGGACAAAGATTTGAAACCTATTTTAGACCTATCCATCCTAAACACATATTTACACGTACCAAAATTCAAGATGCTCACATTACAGCAGCTTCTTCCCATGCTGGGCAAGGAGTCTTGGCTGGTAACATTGGACCTCAAGGAGGCATACCTGCATGTCCCTATCAGACAAGATTGCAGAAGATACCTCAGATTTCTTGCAGGTTCAACCCATTATCAATTCTCTGCATTGCCCTTTGGCTTATCTACTGCGCCCAGAGTGTTTGCGAAATGCCTGGCAACAGTAATTGCCTACTGCAGACTTCAAGGGATACAAATATACCCATATCTGGACGACTGCCTGATCCAAGTGGACAGCAAGCACATACTTCTGAAACACCTGGCGTTTGTAATAAAACTGTTAAACTTTCTGGGATACACAGTCAACAAAAAGAAATCAAAACTAATACCCTCTCAAACAATTATTTTCCTGGGTGCCAGCTTGAATACAAACACCCAGATGGCCTACCTCACGCCAGAGAAGCAAGGGCAACTATCTCAATACTTCAGCAAAATGGCAACCTTCACCAGGCTGACTGCAAGGAAAGTCCTGCAGGCTCTAGGATTCATGGCATCTTGCATCCTGCTGATCCCATGTGCAAAGCTGCATATGAGGAAACTTCAATGGTACCTAAAAAACTTATGGTCTCAACACAGCCACAGTTTGGAAACAATTATACCACTCATTCCTTGTCTTCAAAAGGAATTTATGTGGTGGGCTCAAGCATGCCAAAGAAACATAGGTCTCCCCTTCTGCATAACTCAAGCAAATCAAATCATCACAACAGACGCCTCGGACTATACCTGGGGGGCACACATGACAGATCAGTGCATTCAGGGAAAATGATCCCAAAAAGAGAAGCACCTACGCATCAATCAAAAGGAAATGCTAGCAGTGCAAAATGCTATTATGGCCTTCAAAGACCTACTGCATCCAGGCCAGCTATTGATAAGGACAGACAACACCACAGTGATGTGGTACATAAACAAACAGGGAGGAACTCATTCATAGCCCCTGTGCAGAGTAGCCATGTCCCTTTGGAACACGGCTCTGGAATTGCAAATCCAACTTCAAGCACAATTCCTGCCAGGGAAGGAAAACACACTGGCAGACAGCCTAAGCATAAATATGACAGATCCACACGAATGGAAGTTGCATCCTCAAGTTTTCGCAAAGATAACTCAGGCATGGGGACAGCCAGACATAGATCTCTTTGCTACCCACAGAAATTACCAACTGAAAAAATTTTGCTCAAGGACCTATCATCCACAGGTCTGGAAAGTGGACACACTTTCTTTCAATTGGACAACATTGACAGTCTATGCCTTTCCACCTCTCCCTCTGCTGCCCAAAGTTCTATTAAAAGCCAGAGCAGAGAGGCCAAACATGATTCTCATTGCTCCAGACTGGCCAAGACAATACTGGTATCCACTCCTGAAGAGCCTGACGCATTCCACACCATGGATCCTGCCTCTAGTGCCTCTTCTGTTGTCCCAGCACAACTTCAAAACTCTTCACAGTCAGCTAAAGACCCTCAATCTAGCCGCATGGAGAATCCCTTGATTTCACAACAGACCCTCCTCTCCAAGGAGGTGCAGGATGTCATCTTGGAGGCCAGAAGACCTTCTACTAGAAAAGCCTACTCCGCCAAATGGAAACGGTTTTGTGCATGGAATGAGAAAAAGGGCCAGAATCCTTGGGTAATAAATTTACCTCAAATATTACAGTACCTAGCTGAGATGTTAAACAGTGGACTTTCCTTCTCCTCCATCAAGATCCATGCTTCAGCCATTTCTGCACAATACAACACAGATCCTCCTTTATTCTCTCATCCTCTCTTAAGACAGTTCCTCAGAGGGGCTAAGAATATAAAACCCCCAAGGAAACCACCAGTACCTGCTTGGGACCTCAACTTCATTTTGGAAAAACTGACCCTGCCTCCATTTGAGCCAGCTGCTTCAACGGAACTACAATATTTGACATGGAAAACAGCCTTCCTTCTGGCTATCACCTCAGCACACAGGGTTTCGGAACTACAGGCCCTCATGGCTGTGCAACCTTTCATCATTTTCCATCAGGACAGAGTTTCCTTACGAACCAACCCTTCCTTTATGCCAAAGGTAGTATCCAGTGTAGCCTTGAATCAGACTATCCACTTACCTACCTTTTACCCTAAACCACAAAACAAAGGGGAAAGACTACTGCATTCCTTGGACATTCACAGACAACTTTGTTATTATTTGGACAGGACAAAGCCATTCAGAAAATCCGAGCAACTCTTTGTGTCCTAAGGAAAGGCTATCTCCAAACAGACAATCTCAAAATGGATAGCCCACTGCATACGCTTTTGTTACTCATTTCATGGAAAAACTGTGCCTTCAAGCATCAGATCCCACTCCACAAGGGCCACAGCTACCTCTGCAGCTTTCCTCAGGGGGGTTCCTACCAAGGACATTTTGGAAGCAGCCACTTGGAGTTCTGTGCACACTTTCTCCAAACACTATCATCTTCCACTTTACTCTAAATCTAGAGCGGGCTTTGCCACAGCAGTCTTGCAGGGCATCATTGCTCCTCCTAGTTCCACCTAGTGCCTGCCACCCCTTTTTAGCTTTGGGATTCTACCCATCTGTTATGACTGCAGCTGTATGCACGATGAACATAGTACAGTTTTGTACCTGCCATAAATGTAGATGCTCGAGTGCTAATACAGCTGCAGTCCAGGTTTCCCTCCCTCCATCCCCTCTTAGGACAGGCCTTATGACAAACACCTTCACATACAACCTGATTGGGGTATTCCTTTATGGTGTATTTGCTTGCAAACTACTGTTTTTTGATTATTCTATATTGCATTATTACATAAGTTTATGTTTTGCCTTCCTTCTGGGGGCACCTGACATCTGGGGCAAGAAAAACTGAAGAGGATGGCGTCGGCTGGTTCTTTTATACCCCTGCCGCACTGACGTCAGGGAAGAAGCGACAACAACTGACGCCGGACCTAGACTTTGGAATTCGGCCAACCGGGGACCCGCCTGACAGCAGGATAACCCATCTGTTATGACTGCAGCTGTATTAGCACTCAAACATCTACATTTATGGTAGGTACAAAACTCTACTTTCTGGATGTAGTTTCAAAAGGTTACAAATCCCACTTTCATACCTTGCCAAGACCAAAACGGATGGCCAGACCTACCAAAACACCAATGGACAGAGGCATTAAACCAGGTGGGTTCCCTCATGGCTATGAGGGCCATAGAACTGGTTCCACAATCAGAGATGGGGCAAGGCTTTTACTCAAAGCTCTTTCTAGTTCCCAGAAAACAAAATTCATGGAGACCTATCCTGGATCTGTCAGTTTTAAATACTTTCCTGGAGATACCAAAGTTCAAGATGCTTACTCTGCAGCAGCTCCTGCCAATGTTGTGCAAAAATGCATGGATGGTGACATTGGATTTAAAGGAGGCTTACCTACACATCCCTGTCAGACAGGAGTGCAGAAAATACCTCAGGTTCAAGGCCGGTTCAAAACATTACCAATTCTCTGCGCTGCCCTTTGGCTTGTCTACTGCGCCCAGGGTCTTCACCAAGTGCCTGGCACCAGTAGTAGCTTATTGCAGACTCCAGGGAATTCAAATTTACCCTTATCTGGATGACTGCCTTATTCAAGCAGACAGCAAGGATGTCTTACTCCAGCACCTGGAATTTGTTCAAAATCTACTCAAGTACCTGGGATTCAATATGAACATAAAAAAGTCAAATTTGATACCGACACAACAGATAACTTTTCTGGGTGCTCTTCTAAACACAACAACCCAAATGGCTTTCCTGACATCCGAAAAGCAACTACAGCTAGCTTCAACTTTCAAAACCTTGGCATTAATGTCTCAGCTAACTGCAAGGAAAGTCCTGCAGGCTCTGGGTTACATGGCTTCCTGCATTCTTCTCATACCACATGCAAGACTACATATGAGAAAAATACAATGGTACCTAAAAAGTGTATGGTCCCAGCATTGCCACAGTCTAGACACACAGATTGCTGTCTTGCCTTGCCTACAAAAGGAATTCCATTGGTGGACTATGACATGTCTTCACAACAAAGAGAAAGCCTTCAGTCTGCCTCCAGCCAGCCAAGTGTTAACCAAGGAAGCCTCGGATTACGCATGGGGAGCACACTTGCAGGGGAAAGGCCTGCAAGGTTATTGGACAGAGGATCAGAAGCACCTACATATCAATTTAAAAGAGATGTTAGCAGTACAGAATGCCCTCTTGGCTTTCAGGTATCTTCTACAGCCAGGACAACTACTGATACGGACAAACAACACCACAGTTATGTGGTACATAAACAAGCAAGGGGGTTCACACTCCTACCCCCTTTGCAGACTAGCCATGACTCTATGGAACACAGCTCTAGCTTGCAAAGTGGATCTACAAGCTCAGTTCCTGCCAGGGAAACAAATTATTCTGGCAGACAGCCTGAGCAGGAACCTGTCAGACCCACACGAGTGGATGCTAGACACCCAAATATTCAAGATGATTACAGAAGCCTGGGGCTGCCCGGACATAGATCTATTTGCATCCCCCCTCAACCACCAGTTACAGATTTTTTGCACAAGGACATTTCACAAACTAGCATGGAAAGTGGATGCTCTCTCTTTCAGTTGGAGAAACCTCTTGGGGTATGCCTTTCCTCCACTACCTCTTCTTCCACGGGTGTTATTAAAGATCAAACAGGACAAACCCAAGATGATTTTACTGGCACCAAATTGGCCTCGTCAATTTTGGTGCTCAACACTGATGAATCTATCCCAGGAGCCTCCTTGGATTTTACCTCAGATTCCAAATCATTTGTCCCAACACCAGGGCCAGGTTCTGCACTCTCATATCAAAACTCTCAGCCTGGCAGCTTGGCGAATTCAGGATCTATGACTATTCCTACCCTTCCCAAACAGGTCATGGATGTCATCTTAGAAGCCAGACGGCCTAGCACTAGAAAATCTTATGCAGGTAAATGGAAGAGATTTTGCACCTGGATGCATGCTCAGGATTCGGATCCTCTCATTCCTAATATCCCATTGATTTTACATTACCTGACAGACATGCTACATAAGGGTTTATCCTTCTCTTCCATAAAAATACATCCCTCAGCTATCTCTGCACATTACAATACAGACCCTCCAATCTTTTCGCATCCACTTCTGAAACAATACCTCAGAGGAGCAAAGAATTTAAGGCCCCCTAGGACACCACCCATACCTGCCTGGGACCTCAACTATGTTCTGGAAAAACTCACTCTGCCTCCTTTTGAGCCTGCTGCCACATCTGACATTAAGTATTTATCATGGAAGACAGCTATCCTACTGGCTTTGACTTCAGCCAGGAGAGTCTCCGAGTTACAAGCTCTCATGGCTGTGGAACCTTATATTATTTTTCACCAAGATAGGGCGTCTTTAAGGACTAATCCTACTTTCATGCCTAAAGTGGTTTCCAAAGTGGCTTTAAATCAAACTATTCGCCTGCCAACTTTTTTCACTAATCCACAAAATAAGGGGGAGAGGATCTTGCATTCTTTGGATGTACACAGGCAACTATGTTTTTACCTGGACAAAACCAAGGATATCAGGAAAACAGAGCAACTGTTTGTTTCTTATGCAACAAATTGTCAAGGCAAAGCTATTTCAAAACAGACCATTTATAAATGGATTGTTCATGGAATCAGATTTTGTTACTCTCATCATGGAAAGCAAATCCCAGGAAAAATTAGAACTCACTCTACCAGAGCTGCTGCTACTTCAGCTGCCTTTCTCAGGGGAGTACCTACCAAAGATATTTTGGAAGCTGCAACTTGGAGTTCAGTGCATACTTTCTCTAAGCACTATAATCTCCCTCTTTACTCTAAGTCTAGGGCAGGCTTTGCTTCTGCAGTCTTGCAGGGCTTTCTAGCCGCCCCTTCTACTCTATAACCACCACCCTTTATCTCAGCTTTGGGATTCAACCCTACAGTGATGACTGCAACAGTGAAACACGATGAACATAGTACAGTTGTGTACACTTACCATAAATGTAGATGTTCGAGTGTCTTCACTGTTGCAGTCTGGGTTACCCACCCTCCTGTCCCCTCTTACACTTTCATTACTGTGCTTTCCTACTTCACCCTTCTTCTGAGGTGTATTTACTACAGAGTATGGGGTTTGTTGTATGTTATATTTTTTGTTTTACTATTAGCCTTCACTTTTGGGCACCTGACATCTGGGGCAAGAAAAACTGGAGAACATGGCGTCGGCTGGCAGCTTTGTACTCCTGGCGCTCTGACGTCAGGGAGCATGACTGAACAGCTGATGCCGGACCCAGACTTTGGGATTCTGGCCGACCGAGGGCTGCCTGCCGGCAGGAAGAACCCTACAGTGATGACTGCAACAGTGAAGACACTCGAACATCTACATTTATGGTAAGTGTACACAACTGTACTTTGTGGGTGCTGCAAAGAGCACTTCTGGCTAACATCAAAGATTGAAAGAATACTAATTTCATGAACCTTAATCATACTTTGACTTAGGAATGGGGTCCCTTCCCATCATTGTATTAGAAATCCAAAAGACTTGGCTACATTATAAAAAAATGAGTTAGAAGTTTGATAAAATAAGTGAGCACAGTAATTAGAACTGTACATAGAGATTTATGTAATATAACAGAAGTAAATAGGATGTATTACTGTGCAGCAAAATTAATAGCAGATAAAGTCTTACCACAAAAATACAGGGCAGTAAAGGAAAGGAAGAGGAGAAATCAAATGCCATCATGGAAGTATCAAATACAGAAAGCTGTAAAGCAACTGAGACAAGATGTGTCACCGTTAAGAGTATAGAAGAGGGAACAGATCAATAAAAAACCTCAGAAAGCTAGATGTGATAAAAGCAATGAGCAGTATCAGAACAAATCTGGATCTAGTGTGCACTATCACAAATAATAAACTAAAATAGCACAGGCAGAAAAACTAAGAATATATGCAGATAAAACTAAAGAAAAGGTACAAAATAAGCAATTTATTGATGACCCAAAAAAGTTTTATAGAGAACTGGGAAACAAGTAAAAGGAATTGAAACACCACCAAAAGAAGAACAAATAGATACATTTTGGAGAAATATCTATGAAGATCCTGTGGAACATGACAAAGATGCTAAATGGATAGAAGAAGTAAAAGAAAGAATAAGAAGTGTAAATGTGCAGGATATGAAATGGGATGAAGTAACACCCGGAGAGATTGAAACAAAGTTAAGAAAAGCTCCTAATTGGAAAACCCCAGGCCCAGATGCAGTATCTCACTTCTGGCTAAAAGTATTAACATCTTTACAGGAGGATTTAGCCATGAGTAAGAACTATTTATATGAGCACTCTGAACAGACACCAGCCTGGTTAACAGGAACAACAATACTCGTACTTAAGAGTGAACCTGCAAGCTGTCCTAAAAACTATAGACCACTAGTTTGCCTTCTACATACTGGAACTGATGCCAACAAGAGTTTATAGTCATTTAGAAGAAAATTCAATCATGGCAATAGAACAAAAGTATAATAAAAAAGTCATATGGAACAAAGGATCATTTGCTGTTAAAGTCATAATGGAGAGCTGTAAAAAGGAGAAGAATCTCCAGGGCCATTAGCCTAACAGCCTCCCATGAGCATTGGAATCAGTACACATATCTGTTATATATGCCCATAGATGTGCGTGCACATGCGCACACACAAAATGATGAGGTCAGAGTGATGTAGTTTAAAATTCAGCGCATTGTGTGTAGACCTCATGGGGCCACAATACTGTTGTTTAGCCTAGCAAAAGTGGGGTGTTATGGTAGTAGATAACACATTGCTGGAAGCTAACAAAACAAATATCTGTCAGGGGGTGCCAAGGAAAGGCAGTGATTCCTGGAATGTAATATGAGCAATACTACATATTCCATCTCCATAACGTGTTCTGTTATCTCAGACACAGTACCTCCCTACATTCCAAATGTCGTTCTCAGACACACTACCTCCCTACATTCCAAATGTCTTCACCACATACCCATAATAATGCCTATCATCATTATCCTCCTTCCCCCATTTTTCTACTATTGCAACCTGTTTTGATTCAATACCAGTGTCCTCCTACCTTCTTTGAGAGTCATCCCTGAGTGTTGTAGGTCTTCTCTCACATAACCATCCCTCTCTTTGCTGGATGTCCTCATTTCCTCTTCCCTGTTTCTCTCAAAACCTTGTCACCAAATTGACTTCTGTTTTCCTGCACATGTCTGAAACACTGTAATCTGCTTGTTTTGACCTTCTTTGCAATTGAAGCCGCTTTGACTTCTGCAATGATATCATCATTTCATTCATGTGTCCCACAGTTTGCATCCAACCATTATCTAAGTCACTTCATGCCCATCACGTCCACCTTCCTTAACTGCTCAGCCTTTACTATCCAGGTTTCTGTACCATAAAGAAGTGTTGGCCATAATGTGAATTTGGGCACCTTACTTTTCAGCTTCTTTGATATTATTCTGTCACACACACACCCTCACACTCTGTGCCATATGGCTTCAGCCCCCTCTGATTCTAGCTTTGTCCCCATTCAGACTTGCCTTCTCCTCAACAACCCTTAAGAGATACTTGAAGCTGTTTTCCTCTTCTGTTATCTTCCCTTCAGTCACAATTTTCTGCTTATTCTGATTTCTCCATTTGCTGCTATGACAACTGTCTTGTCCGTACTCAGTTTCATTCAATGTGACTTCAATTTTGTATTCACACCCCAATCATTTGCTGAACTTCTGGTTCACAGTCTGCTTGTAATAATACATTGTCTATGTACATCAGCTTTGTTGACCTGTCCCCTCCAACCAGTTTGTTACTGTAGTCCATCACCAGTATAAACAACAGTCAGCTCAGAGCTCAGCCTTGATGCACACCCAACCCCACTGTGAACTCCTCTGCAAATCCGAATACTGTTAGTACTTGTGCCATTGGGTCCTTCTACATAGTCTGCACTATTTCTATCAGTGTTTCTGGGACCAAATCAGCTTTGTCAGAAGCTTTCTGCAAGTCTTGGGAAGCTTATTTGGACTCCTTCTAGGATTCCTTCCTCATCTTTAGCTTCTTCTCCACTATCTGTCTCACTGCCATCATTAGATTGGCCATGCTACTTCCTGATCTGAATCCAAACTTCTCATCTCCTGCCTTACTTTCTGTTTATATGCGTCTATCAATCATCCTTTCCTGCAATTTCTGGAAACATGACAGGAGTTTGCTACTTCAATACTGCCTGCAATTGAGAATGTGTAAGGTAATGAAAAAAACACCAGGGAACTTGATGTGAGATTATATAACAAAGGATGGGATAGCAAAACTACAATCTCTTGCATCACCAGTTATATTCACAGTAATCTATGAATAACAGCAAACTGGTTGAGCTCCACATAAAAATTGCACATACACAAGAAATTTACAGTATCTCAGTCTTCCACTGCATGGCTGATTGTGAATGCATGATGTCGGTATCAAGCAAGCCAAGTGTTTGATAAGCTTTGAGACACTAAGTGTTCCCATCATGGACCACTGTGACAGGTGTACCTAACTAGGCTAATGGGGACTAATGCCACTAAGAAACTGAATCTGTACAACTGTAGAGCATATGTGCAGAAATCCTTATCAAGAATTCACAGTTAAAGACTCATATTCCTGGACCTTTAACCTCAAACCAGACTGGACTAACCTAACAGTACACAAAGTACAAATGCATACATGCCTTTACAAGCAAATAGTTGGCTAAATCCATCTCATGAAGAAACAAACTGACCAACCATGATGTATTCAGTTAAAACAAACAGAATTGAAGTAAAAATAAATCAAAATGGTGGTTGTTCCCATCCAAGTGTAAGTAACCACCCACACACCCACAGCAAAGTTAAAATAGGAAACTTTTGAAATAAATAAATAAGTAAAATGTCACAACACATTACTGTGTAGTAAAAAAAAAAAAAAAAACAGCAGAAGTACACAAATACATAATTGTACCCATGTATTCCTCACCATGCACCCACAGAACAGGAACTGAAGCCACTGACTTATCACTGCCTTACAAGCTGTCAAAATTAAAAAGTTGCACTTACCTGTAATACCCAGCACCTATCTGTTGTATTTATGGTTCACACAGTCTTCTGGTAGTAGTGGTAGTAGTCTTCCTCTACAAAGACGACAATTTCAAAATAATTCCTTCAAAAAATTAGCCACATGGTTGATATCCATGTAACAAGGCATCACTCAACAGTACTGTCTCTTCTTTTACAAGAGAAAAGATTGCAAAAAAGTCTCCTCCAACTTCCACTCTGACTGTGTGTTCTGAACTGAGACAAAAATCCTGTAGGAAGTTCAAAGTATGCCATACCTCCTACACAGCCATACCCCACCAATAATGGCTTCTGTGCCACTTAAATGTGAAGTATTGATAGAATAGGAATCTGTCAGACCTGAGGAATGAATCTTTGTCTCCACCACCTCGTTAATGTGAATGGGAACATTTTCATCTCTTTTCAGTGTCTCATTGAGATGAATTGAGAAGTTTTTTTACCTGCCTTCACACCTGCTGTGGTATTGTCTTTGCAAAAGAAGTTTTGTTTAAACAGAAGATTCAAGTGATTAAGGAACTCCTCAACACTTGACTAAGAATAATGAGACCGCATTTATAGTATATCTCTTAAAAACTCAAATACTGTCAGTTTCCTTACCACATAGTGTAACATTTAATAAAAGTCCTTATAGTAATTATACAATGTTAGTGAAAATGTAGGTAATGACATAATTCATACAAATTGTGAACTGTGTGTGAAGACTGAGATGAAAGCTGACAACAAAAGTTTAAAGCCTTGTATATGGGCAATGCTGATACAGACTGACTACATCAGAATACTTTGCAAATTATCGTATTTTACAAGTAGCATTGCCACCCCTCCGTTTTTTTTCCGGAGTGCCCGGAAATCAGTAGGGCACTCCGGTTCTCCGGTTCTCGCACTCGGAGTCCGGAAATAGCGACGTCAGGCTCGTCAGCGCTTATTAAAAAAAAAAAAAAACATTCCCGTCTTGGACTCTCGTTGATTGGCTGCTTGCTGCAGACGAGGCTCGTGCAGCAAGCAGCCAATCAACACGTAGAGTTAGTAGTCAAAGCCCTGCAAAGCCCGCGAAAATTTATGAATATAAAGCGGCGCTTCAGCTTAAGTTTTTACCTTTTGCTTTTGGATGCTGCTTTAGCTTTAGATCTGAAATTCTTGCTTGGACCGTCGGACGTCGTCTTCAGTGGATTGCCTGCTGCCTGGAAGCCCTGCCTGCTGCCTGGAAGCCCTGCCTGCTGCCTGGAAGCCCTGCCTGGAAGCCCTGCCTGGAAGCCCTGCCTGCTGCCTGGAAGCCCTGCTGGTTAGTTTTTTATTCGTATATTCCACATCTTATTCAATGTATCATGGAAATAGCTAAGAAATAGTCTTACTTCTACCTTAACCCACAGATGTAGAGAAGCGAAATACAACCTGTCGCTAGATTGGGAGTACCACTAGGAGTCTAGGTAGCTGCCTAGCAACCTCAGCTTCCAGTACCAGTCTCAGATGGCCGCTGGTACTGTCCTGTTGCTGTGCACACTTAGCACCACTTAGCAGATGGGTACATTTAGCTAGGGATCTCAGTATGAGCTGCATCTGTGCAGACAGAACTGCACAAAGGTGGGATCCTTTGGTTCCTTTTGTAGAGTGTTATTAGAACGCTGAAGAAAAATGTTGGTAACAGTTGAAAGATGAATGGTATGCCAGGGAGGAAATGCATTGCATTTATTGTTTGTAACATGATTATGAATGTTGTGGTGGCATGCATGACCATTCTTTTGCATAATTAAATACAAATTAAATGGCTGTGCATGTTCTGTAGACTCCATTTGACTTGCAGCTTGTACACCTTGCAAATTTAATTTCTGTGGGCACTTGTGAAATTGAAATTGCAGTCATAACACAGTATGGCAAGAATACACTTTTCTGATATGGCCAAAGTTGCTAGAACACACAAAGTATTATGTCTTGTGGTATGTTGGTGCTTTTCATCTGTCTAGCATCAAGTTGCTGGGTATCGTTCAACAGGTGTGTTATTATAAAGAAGTAAGTTAACTATGAAGTTTTAGCAACTTTTATGTCAAATAATGCTTCAGGGGTGTGGAGGGTGAGCAGCTGAAGAGTCAAGTTGGGGTTGTATGAAGGGGAGGGGTTGGCATAATGGTTAAAGTGTTGGCCCTTTAGCTGCCTGTTCTCTTCTGCTGCTGAGAGCTTGTTTTAGTAGCCCTGCTGCTGATTTTTCTGGAGGTAAGTGGATTTTTTTAATGGATTAATTCTTTGGAATTAAGGTAGATTTTCAAAGATTAGTGTGACAAGGGAATGAAATATTGCCAGCACAGCTACTAGTGAATTTTTTAAATATTAAATTTATATTAATTCACTAGCTGTGCTGGCACTATCTCATTCATTGATGGTGACAAGATGTGTGTAACTATCTAGATGTTCAACATGTGGTGATTAACTAGAACAGTTTCTAATCTGGTTTTGGACTTGGTTGCAGTGAATATATAATGACTTTGTGATTTGTATAAGATGCTTGGACTGTAGATCTGTCTTTCTAGTCTGTCATCACCGTGATGTTTACCTTGACCTGTGTTTCTTCCTAGGGTGTCTTTCTAGGGTGTACAGTCTTCGTAGTATAGTGAGGCTTAAATGTAGCTTTTTTGTCTAGTTTGTCATCACAACTGTTTACCTTTTATCTGTGTTTTCTAGGGTATACCATCTATACCAAAGCTTAGCTCATTTGATGTTACAGTGAATATATGATTACATGATTTGTATAGAATGCTTGGACTGTAGAACTGTCTTTTCTAGTCTATCATCACCGTGATGTTTACTTTGACCTGTGTTTCTTCCTAGGGTGTCTTTCTAGGGTGTACAGTCTTCGTAGTATAGTGAGGCTTAAATGTAGCTTTTTTGTCTAGTTTGTCATCACAACTGTTTACCTTTTATCTGTGTTTTCTAGGGTATACCGTCTATACCAAAGCTTAGCTCATTTGATGTTACAGTGAATATATGATTACATGATTTGTACAGGATGCTTGGACTGTAGAACTGTCTTTTCTAGTCTATTATCACCGTGATGTTTACCTTGACCTGTGTTTCTTCCTAGGGTGTCTTTCTAGGGTGTACAGTCTTCGTAGTATAGTGAGGCTTAAATGTAGCTTTTTTGTCTAGTTTGTCATCACAACTGTTTACCTTTTATCTGTGTTTTCTAGGGTATACTGTCTATACCAAAGCTTAGCTCATTTGATGTTACAGTGAGTATATGATTACATGATTTGTATAGGATGCTTGGACTGTAGAACTGTCTTTTCTAGTCTATCATCACCGTGATGTTTACCTACTGTCAATGTGAAATATCTCATGTGGTTTTGAGCTTGTTACAGTGAATATACACAGGATATTTTCTAATGTTTTGTTGTGTAGATATTTAAGTTTTGAGACAACTTAAATATTTATTTAGTGACACTGGGCCACTACCTTGGCATTGGTCAAACTAGCAATGTTTATTACTATTGCACAGTAAGACTGAACACACTTTGTTAGGGCCTTAAAGTTGCTTATAAGGAGTAGCTGGCTGATTATGTTGTAGTCTGGGGGAAAAGGGGGGGGCATAGTTAGTAAACTTGTGCCAGCCTTTCCCTTGTGTATATAAATCAGACCTCAAGTGTGTCTCAACTGCTTTAGCAGGGGCCCAAAGCACTGTTAAATAGGGTGCTCGAGGTCTTCACTTGGCCACTATGCTCAACTCTGACTGTGCCAGTGGGAGGAGGTGGTGGTGAGGATCTGGAGTGGAAAGGAGAAACCAGCCCCAAGTTGACTGGTCTCTGTGCTTTGCACTTAATATGGGGTGTTGCATCTGGAATTGTGGGGCTACAGAATTCATCTTTGTCTGCCCATACGGTCTCTTATCATTATGCAAGTTATTACTGTTGCAGCCAGAGGGTATTATGATTGCTGAGTTACATATTTCATGTTTATCATTGTGTCGGCCCACACTATGTCCTGTTTGTCTTTATGCAAGTTATTACAATTGTAGCCAGAGGGTATGATTGCTGAGCTGCCATGTATTTCATCTTTATCTTGTCAGTCCACAGTATGCCTGAACTTTCTTGCTGTGTTCAGACTCGGCTGGATAACGTTTGCACTGGGTTCTACATAAAAGTAGAGGGTCTTAATTTGGTGCATTGCTGTAGTGTCTGACCCATGTGTTTTACACACAGTTGAATGCCTTCTGTGCATATTCTGCTGTCACACCAGGTTCATGTGTAACAGCTGCAAGTCCCTCAGACAGGAGTTGCTTCTGCCTTTCATTGCTTTACCTTCACTGTAATTTTTCATGAGGAGTCTCATTTTTTTTTTCCCTATACCAACTTGGTATTACTAGGGTGTGAAAGTCTGGAAATTCACATGTGAATGTGAACTCTGGCTAGTGGCTACTGACTGACACAGGCCCCACCAGGCACTGGTGTTGGTCACACGTGTTTTGATTTTCTATTAATAGCTGTTTTGGTTTATTGTAGTGTTGAGCAAGGATCCTACAGGAATCATGTTCAGGAAAAGGTCAATGGATCATCAAGAAGAGGCTGAAAGCGTCTCCTAAGAGGTTTTTCTGCAGTTATAATAAGGTGTGGGAGCAAAGCTACTCATGGAGTGCGACCTGTTCCAAATGCAGATGCCATGGCAAAGTGCACATCCTGTGGAACAACTTTCACTGTAAAATGGGATGGGGAAAAGGCATTGAAAAGCCATCAGAAGTCAGACAAACATCATCAAAGCCTTCAGCTCCAGAGGCAGAACCTCGTAATGACCAAGTTTATTCAGCCACATAGTGTAACCAGTGAAGCTTCCAAAGTCACTGCAGCTGAAGTGACAGCAGTCTATCATGGAGTGAAACATGGTCACTCATATGTATCCATAGATTGTGGAGGTAAGCTGGCACCGACAGTCTTCCCTGATTCTACTTTGGCCGAAATTCACCTGTGGGAAGACAAAATCTGAGAGTATTGTCATGAATGTTCTTGCACCTCATTCAGAGGAGCTCCTTCTGCAGGAACTTGGCAATTCCTATTTCTCAGTGGGATCAGATGCATCCAATAAAGGGAACAGAAAAATGTTCCCTTTAGTTATTCAGTACTTTACTCACACCCATGGCACACAACAGAAACTCTTTGATTTCTATGAGGATCATAACGAAAGTTCTGAATGTATCTTTACTAGAATAAGGACATCCTTGTGCATAAGGACTCAAAGTACAAAACATTGCTAGCTATGCTGCAGACAATGCCTCAGTCAATTATGGCAAGCACAGGTCTGTTTTTAAAAGTTTGAAATCTGAGGTGCCTCACATCATTGCAGCAAACTGTTTATGCCATGTAATACATAACTGTGCCAAGCATGCAAGCAAGGCCCTTGCAAAGTTTGATGTGGAGACTCTGGTTTTGAAAATACATAGTGAGTTTTCAGCATCTGCTAAAAAAATGGCACTGTTGAAAGGATTCTATGCTTTCCTAAACCAGGACTTTAAGGAAATAATGCAACATGTTGTAACAAGGCGACTGACATAGTTCACATCTGTGGCAAGGCTGGTAGAATGTTGGCCTGCTATTAAAAGTTATTTTATTAGTCAAGGGCCTGAGGACTGTCACCCCCTTATCTGGAAATTTGTGGAGGCCGATGAGGATGGCATCAGTGGGGATGTGTCTGAGGCAGAGTGCTACATACATTTCATGCACTACATCCTGCAGGTATTCCACAAGTCTATAGCAAAACTTGAAGGTAACACTCTCTCTGCTCCAGAGTTGTACACCGTGATGAAAAGTCTAAAAGATGAGTTGCAGAGAAGGCTAGATGACTAGTTCTTTGGTACTAAAGTTTCATCTGCCTTACAGCACTTTACTCCAGCTGTCGCACAGCAGGTCTGTAGGACCTTCTGTGATTTTTACAGTAAAGCACTTTGTTACCTACAGAAGTGGTTTGACTATGATAATAGTCCCTTTAAAGCTATGCAGGTCCTCAGCCTCCAACATCCTGTAACTTGGCCAGAACTGCGTACAGTTGCAACCTCTTCAAATTGGATGTGGACATTGAAGCACTTTACTCCAGACTACTGTACTTTAACTGCTGCATTGCCAGCCCTGTTACAGATGACAGAGGCATCTGTAAGTGATCGCTGGTGACTTTTTAGTAAAGCTCAGACTGCAAACCACTTTACAGACTGGTGCAGTTTGTCTTTCAATCCCCCAGCAATAGCTTTGTGGAAAGGGTTTTTCACTTATGGGGAATGCATGGACTGATGTAAGAAATAGAATGCTTGTGTCACTTGTGAAGGCCGAGTTGCAGGTCAAGCTAAACTTTAACATGAGTTGTTCGCAATTTTATTCATTTGTGAGAAATAACCAGCCATTACTTGAGGCTGCTAGATCAAATGCCAAATATAGCTTCAAGTATAAGCAATGATTTCTAGCAAAACTGAAGATACTTTAAACAGTTGCTTTTCTTTACTATTGTGTGTGGTGAACCCTTAATGTACTGCTTTGAATGAACTGGTGTTTTAATATCTAATTGTATTTCCATTTTAGCACTACCTGTGATATGAGACTTGGGCTTAGTTTTCCCATGCTTGTGTGTGATGTACTGTTGTATGTAGTGAACCTTTTGAAGTATTGCTAAATAAAGTTTTTTTTATTTACTTTTTGACTCGTCGCACATTTTTCTACTTATTGGTAACTGTATGTGATATTAAAGACTTATGCTGAAGGGTGGAGTAAAGGGGTGTGGCTATTAAAATGAATGGGTGTGGCTTGATTGTGCATGGGGCGGGGCTTGTTTGTCAGGAAATGGCACAGTAGAAAGGTGGCAACCCTATTTACAAGGATTCATGCAGATGACTGTATGGTCACTGTCCCTCACTAGTACATGGCAAGTGATATAAAAAAATCATTCTTCTATAATAACCGAGGCATTCTGAACTAGACTGTGTGACTACTGTAGCTGTGACATCGTAGTTGAGTAAAATCATGCATACAAAATATTTGGTCAATACTGCTTTGCATTCTGGAGTCACCTAAATTAGGAAGGTTTGCAACAAGAAATAAATAGTCTGTCAGCAGCAATCAAGCAGTGTCTGCAA
>NC_056743.1:1222973346-1223080215 GCF_019279795.1 Protopterus annectens
TGAGCCAGTTGGTTAACAGCCCATCTAACTCGATGGAAAAGCGTCAGTGTCAGCCGTACACAGCACTTGGATGGGGTTCTCAATGGAAAAAAAAGCTGAGCAAAGCATGATAGGAATACCACCACTTTGGCAGTTGTTCCCTTTGAAAAAAACCAAAAAAAATCGCAAATGTCACAAGATTATATTTCTTATGTTTTCTTTAGTAGTTGCATAGAAGTTATTTTGTACCTGGAACACACAAATATTATAAGAAATAACATAACTGCTATAAAAACTCCATTTGCCCAGTTTTGCATGCCAGGCAGCGTGTGTTAGCTAGGGTATAACTATTCCTGGCCCCACAAATTCTCCTCTTCAATTTTTCCCTTGGAACTAGACAAACTTTCAACTTAAGCACTCAAGCCATTTATTTTTCAGTCCAGCACTTGTTCAAAACTCATAGCAAGCACTTATAAACCCTAGCACTAGTCCCCCCTATACTGTACAGAAGGACAAGGCTCTCTATTCGACCTTACCAGCTATTCAATAAAACAGTTCACTGTACCTAACCAGGCATGTCCAGAGGGCAGTTTCAGGTGTACTCTCCAGTCCAGCTGGTGAATCTGGGCATTTTGAGGCAATGTTATAACTGCCTCATGTACACAGACAACCCTCTCCTCCTACCACCAAACACTAATACATGCGAGAGATGCAATTGCACAACCAAACTGGAGGCTAAGCTCTCTCAACCCAAGACTGGATCAGACAGTCAAGAGAAGGGAAATACTGGCATCACACCACCAGTCTCACACAGACCCATTAAACCAGCACCGGCAAAAAACACAAATACACGAAAACATACTCTGAGGCTCTAAATAAAAATCTGCAAAAGCAACAGAGACCTCCAAAGCAGACATCCAAGCAACCTCCACCCCCCCCTCAACACAAACCATGAAACACATACTTCACAAAACCAGCGTGCCACACAATCACAGCCCTTAAGGCAAAATAACATGCCCAACATACTAGTAATAGGTGACTCTATAGTCAGGCACCCTGACGTCCCACTCACTAGGCTGAATAAGGAGAAGGTTACTGTTAGCAGCCTGTCGGGTGCCAGGATCTGCCACATAACACAAGCACTCGGGTCACTCCAGAACAAGTACAAATACAACTCTGTCATTGTCCATGTTAGTGTGAATGACCTGAGCCGTACCTCCCTGGACTACATGAAGAGAGACATGGAAGAGCTCTCTGATCATGTAGCCCAGGCCAGTATGACCCTGACCTTGAGTAGCATCCTGCCCTCACCAAGAATGATACAATGGTATAAAGAAAAAAATTATCAATTTCAACAATTGGCTAAGTTTCTGGTGTCATTCAAAGGGGATACAGTGTCTGTCCATCTGGGATGACATGCTTGACAAGCCACTCTGATTTGCTAGAGACTGCTTGCACCAGTCACCTTTAGGCTTTCGAATACTGGCCAAGGCTCTTGCCACTACCATAGTGGCTTTTTTAGGCAAGGCTCAAAAGACAAACACACAGCCGTAAATAGCACAAGTAACAAAAATCTGAGAGTAATGCTACTCAATGCCAGAAGTCTAAACCTCAAAATGTACTCACTTGAGGCACTCCTCAGTATGGAGAAAATCGATGTAGGTACAGTAACAGAAACCTGGTTTAAGGCTCCAGAGAGCACCCCAGCACTACCAGGCTACAACTCATACCATACATTTCGGCCACAGAACCCAGACCGAAATACAAAAGGCGGGGGCATAACCATATTCATCAAGGATACCCACACCTCCAGGTTAGTGGCACAGCATGATGCTTTAGAGATCATTCACATGCAACTAACAATGGGCAGAATTGCAATTCAAATTGTAGCTTGCTACAGATCACCCACCATGTCCCAGGACCCCCATTCCACGTTTATGGAAACACTGGGAAACAAAGGTCCTAACAAACACCCTAACACTGGGTGATTTCAATTACCCAAACATTAACTGGGAGAACTACTCAAGTACTAACTCCCCTTGCCCACCATTTCTTAGAATTTATAAACTCAAACACACTGGATCAACTGGTCAACACTCCCACTAGAGGTAACAACATATTGGACCTGGTCATCACCAACATGGGCAACCGGTGTTCCACACTGGAATTCAACCCCTCGCTGGTTAGATCTGACCATAAACAAATCACTTTGTATATCCACATTCCACCCCCAGACATTCACGTTATTTAAGACCGAGGGGGAAAGTTTCAAAGCCCCCATGCTAAAGGAAAACGCTGTCCAAGCTGCAAAATCCTTTACTAATGCATTCTACGGGCACCTACAAGAATGCATGGATCATGCTATCCCAAGCAAAACCAAGACTCACTTCTCCAAGAAAAAAACAGTCTGGTGGATCCCCTGCCATAAACAAGCTATACAATAGAAGGAGGAAACTAGTACAGAAGAGAGTAAAATCCCAAGAAGGGAAGACATCCCTGATCAGTATCAGCAAGAATCTATGATCCCTCATAAAATTGACAAAGGCAAGCTTCGAAAGAAAAATTGCCAAGGACTCCAAAGATAACCACAAGGCATTCTTTAGCTATGTCAAGAATCTAAGTGGCAATGCTCAGATCTGCTCGGAGTTAATGCAGAATGGCACAAAATACACTGAACCAACAGATATTGCCAACATCCTGGGCAGACAGGTTCAGTGCAAACTTAACCCCCCTCTCACCCCGAAAAGGGCCCATAACCATACCAGAAGAATGTAGAGCCCCTGAAATCACAGGTACTCAGGTTAAAACAGCCCTCTCCAAAGCCAAACACACAGTATTAATGGGACCGGATGGTGTCCTAGGCTGCGTCCTACATGAGCTCAAAGACGAACTAACCCCCTCACCTAAACACACTGTTCAAACTCAGCCTCTCCACAGGCTACGTACCTATAGAGTGGGACACAGCAACAGTTATTCCACTCCACAAAGGAGGAGCCACAACAGACCCCGGGAACTATTGCCCTATAAGCCTGACTAGCTTTGTCTGCAAGGCTATGGAGCACATCATCATGGAACTCATTAACAGAGACATTGTGAACCTCCAAACACTGAACCCTACCCAGTTCGACTTTGTTAAGGGCAGATCATGCCTCCTAAACCTGGTGGACTTCTTTGAGACAGTTACCAAGGCTATAGGCGAGGGAAAGGTCGTACACACAGCATACCTAGACATCGCAAAGGCCTTCGATACCATTCCCCATTCTGGTATTACAGACAAGCGCATCAGCCTGAACATAAACTCCTACGTCACAAGATGGGATGTCAATTGGCTCACAGACAGAACCCACATGGTGAGAGTTGCAGGAGCTAGGTCTGACTCTTAACCAGTTACAAGTGGTGTTCCCCAGGGCTCATTCCTTGGACCCCCCCCCCCGTTCGGCATATACTTCTCAGAGGTACAGGCAAGCACAGGACGACTATGGCTGACCAAGTTCACAGACGACCGCAAACTAGGTGTTATAATTGACTCTCCGGCTGACAGACATCCCCCAAAAGGGTTCCACCGAGAAGGATACCTGGTGTCAAAATCATGGCCTCAAGCTAAATGCCAAAAAGTGCATAGTCATCCCCTTTGGAAAAAACAAAGTACACACAAACTACCGCATAGGTGGTAGCCCCCTAAATACAGAAAACGTAATAAGGGATCTGGGGACCCACTCCTTTGATAATCACATAGCCAAAATGTTTAGAAAAATCATTCTATGCGGCCCACCTAATCACAAAAGGGTTTGCATCCAGATCAAAAGAGGTCATTTGTGCCCCTCTACTCATCACTCAAACCCATCATAGAGTACAACGCCCTATTTAGGATATAAGAACAAGTGATCCGATCAGCAGTACCAAGGACACCCTCAGGAAAATGTATATAAAAGTGTGTAATTACACGAGTCCACCAAACAGATGTAAAATCACGTAGTTTATTTAAAACTAAAATCCAAACAGTACAAACAAGTAGTTAAGCGCTTTCACCCAGGTTCAATCCCAGGCTTCCTCAGAACAAAATTCAGTGAAACCAATGGTGGGTTTAAATACCCAAAGTTTGAACATGTGACATTTCATGGATGAAGTTAAATGCATTCCAATCAATTAAAATACATTAAAACTTATTAAAACATGATAAATGCTGTTAAGCATTATCCCTTTTTTTAAAAAACTTCCCTTTCGGGTATATACTCTTATATTCTTAATAATTGATTACGTTAAATTATTGTAATTAAATTTTAGACACGTTTAGAAAAAAATGTTATAATACTAGTTGAAAGTTAATATGTTATTATGTTTACAATACTTCTATTACCCTTCTTAATATATGCTGTTTAAATTGTGTGTATTTTACCCCTATAAATAAATAAATAATCAATATTAAATACAATGTATAAACTGTGTAACTAAATTTCTACTCAGTATGTACATGAAAGAATGACCCTTAAAAATTAAATCAAGTTGAGATGTATCAAGCATAAACCACAATGGTCTATGCCTATAGTCTTGCTGCTCTCATTCTCAAAACACTACTAATATGAATGTGGTCATTCCAACGCTTTCTTCAAACATTCCCTTGGCTGTCCCAAGATGAATTTAAAGTTTTTTGTGGTAGAACAGGTCGAAGTGGACCCTAGAGGGGGAAGTTGGGAGACCAAACTAGAATACCGGGAATTGTTTTGGCAATTAAAACTGGACGCCGGGAGGACTCCCAGGTTAAATGACCACATTAATATTAGTAGTGTTTTGAGAATGAGAGCAGCAAGACTATAGGCATAGACCATTGTGGTTTATGCTTGATACATCTCAACTTGATTTAATTTTTAAGGGTCATTCTTTCATGTACATACTGAGTAGAAATTTAATTACACAGTTTATACATTGTATTTAATATTGATTATTTATTTATGTATTTATTTATAGGGGTAAAATACACACACAATTTAAACAGCATATATTATTAAGAAGGGTAATAGAAGTATTGTAAACATAATAACATATTAACTTTCAACTAGTATTATAACATTTTTTTCTAAACGTGTCTAAAATTTAATTACAATAATTTAACGTAATCAATTATTAAGAATATAAGAGTATATACTCGAAAGGGAAGTTTTTTAAAAAAAGGGATAGTGCTTAACAGCATTTATCATGTTTTAATAAGTTTTAATGTATTTTAATTGATTAGAATGCATTTAACTTCATCCATGAAATGTCACATGTTCAAACTTTGGGTATTTAAACCCACCATTGGTTTCATTGAATTTTGTTCTGAGGAAGCCTGGGATTGAACCTGGGTGAAAGCGCTTAACTACTTGTTTGTACTGTTTGGATTTTAGTTTTAAATAAACTATGTGATTTTACATCTGTTTGGCGGACTCGTGTAATTACACACTTTTATATACATTTTCCTGAGGGTGTCCTTGGTACTGCTGATCGGATCACTTGCTCTTGAATTTTGTGCGTTTTATTGTGGTTTTCCTATTTAGGATATAACTTACAAGACACCTGCAAAAGTTGGAAAGACCACAGAAATACCTAACCAAGCGGATCACTGGCCTCAAACAGATGCCCCATGCAGCTCAACTGAAGAAACTCTAGCTGTACTCGTTTGCATACCACCTACTCAGTGGTGACCACTGCCTGACATACAAGGCCATGTCCAACCCAGAATTGATGGACATGCTCCGCCTAAAGAAAACCTTATCCACTCGAGCCACACAGTCTAGGGATCTAAACCTCACCACAGTAAATAGGACGTGCTGGAGGGATAGATTCCTGTTCCAGAGACTTCCTATGCTTTGGAACAAAATTCTAATCTACATTAGGCAGAGCTCCTCACTAACACTCCAACAGAAACCTTGCCGAGTGGATGGGAAACAGAAAGCTTACCCCGGGGATCACTTCAGCAGCTCTGCTGGTCAGAGGCACAGGGAACTAATCTAAGGGGGTGGCGAAAGCCAACATATTCTGGTTAGGCTTATAAATGCCTTCGGGCAGATAGCCTAGTATCTACCTATGAACCTATAAGCAGCTCAAATGCTACAAAAATAAGCTTTGGTTTGGCAAAAAAGTGAACTTTTGTCCTTTGCACTGGCCGTAGGTATGTTTTGTTATGCAAAATCTCACATTTCTAACAAAAAATGTCCCACTTTGGGCACTTGAAAAATGTGGTAACCCTACCTTAGTATGACAAATTAAAAATAGTTAACTTACTGAAGCATCTTCAAACCCCTTACACTAGATTTCTATGCATTATTTAAAGAAAACATTCTACACGTATACAAAATCACGACAATCAAGTAAAACATAACTTCATTTTTTCTTTCTTTTAAATTGTGGACATCACTAACTAGGGACAAACAACACCAAATCATAGCTCTCGACCTTCCATCGCAAAAATGAGGAACACTCGCCTTCATAATGTGGAACAAATGGGCAAAATGTGGAACACATACTAATGGCTTCCAAACAACTTCAACTAGGAAGGTCATGGGATGGTTAAAATATGCTGGTTTTACTTCTAAAGAAGATAATGTAATGAATTAATATGATTAATTTCAATTTAGCACGGATTTCACTTAAAAAATTCTTAACACTGAATGTGTGACAGACTCTTTCAATATGGAACTTTGAGGAACGTGAACTTTTTAAGACCCCAAACAAGGTACGTTCCTCGTAATGAGGTACACTTGAGAGGTAAATTACAACTTCTCTAGCGACGTGGACAGCTATCCCATCCAGGTTTATAGGAATCGTGCAAATACATAAAAATACTACAACACAGAACCAAGGTCAAACAAGTTATTTTACTACACCCTGCTAATATTCCTTACAAATAACATTTATTCCCTCCTTGGTTATACGTACCATGCAACGATTATCGCGTGGACACGAAAACCGGAAACAAAGTCTATATTATTTAAAAAAAAAAAAAAAAAAAAAAGGAGGCGGGGTGGGTTTCGCGGGCTTTGGTGCGTATGAACGCACGTATTTGGATTTTTTGTACGCCTTCATAGTACAGACGAACATACGGTCTTTCTTCACTGACTCGTGGTAGAAGAGGAAGGTTCAGCTTTGCTGTTCCTCTAAATATTAATCAAGGAGCTGATCGTGACTTGCTGGATGGTCTGTTACCTTATATTTTGTTACGCGAATATTTATAAAGCCAGAGTATCTGAAGTGGGGAGGTAACTGCTGCTTTATTTGTGCAAAAAAGCAAGGTATTTAACTGTTGGCGTATTGAGGCCTCTGCGTGGGAACTGTGGTGTGTTGAGTAACAGAAGAGGGTTACGCTTTAGTGGACTGAATATTTCTTTTTCGTGTTTGGCTATAGGAAAACGTTTTTTGTTTTTGTTTTTTTAGTAAGGTGGCTATTTTTGAAATAGAAGAAAATATTCTAATACCTTAATTGCGTCTAAGCCTTTATTAGTAAAGGCCGTTGGGTGTGGAGCCAGAGCCGCAGTGCGGTTTAACCCCCGATTAATATTTTCAGATTAAAATAAAGAACACTCTAAAATTGATCGTAGAAACTTTGTTTTGTAAGTTTTTGAATAGTCAGTGTTCAATTGTGGGGGTGTATGGTGTAGAATATCCGGTAAAACTTTATCTATCTAGAATGTCGCAGGCAGCCAGATGCAAGTCTTGTAACCGTTTTCTTAAACACAATTCCCACGGTACCTTGTGTTTAACTTGCGTAGAGCGCTATGACGTGCAGAAGAGTTATGTGAGGGTTCCTCTTGGGGTTGGTGAGTCTGTCGAAGGTTTAGGTGGTCAAAATCTTCCCGGTGGCAAGAACGTGGATCCACAGCTAGTATCTCTCTTGAAGGAACTAGTTAATAGAGTAGAAGGAGGGCAGGGTAAGCGGAAACTGCCTCAAGCAGCTGTGCCACCAGCAAAGAGGGTAGCATATGGTTCTGAGAGTGCTGATCTTGCCCTCTCTTATGACAGAGAGCGGGAAAGAGATAGGGAGAGAGACAGAGATAGATGGTCTCACAATAACCACACTCTTGGGCATAGAGGTGACGAGTGGGATATGCGATCTCCCTCTGGTCGAACTGGTGCTCCTAGGGCTGATGAGTGGGATATGCGTAATCCGCCTGCTCGCTCCAGTGGTCCACGGCCGGATGAGTGGGATGTGCGCCCATCGCCTTCTGCTAGACCACCTGGCCCACGCCCTGATGATTGGGATGTGAGACCTTCCCAATCTAGCCGTTCAGCTGGGCCACGACCCGATGAGTGGGATATGAGGGCCCCTCCAAGCCGGTCAGCTGGGTCGAGACCTGATGAATGGGATATGAGACCCTCTCTTGGCCGTTCATCCGGGCCACGGTCTGATGAATGGGAAACGAGACCTCAAGTTCGTCCATCTGGTATGCGGCCAGATGATTGGGATACAAGGCCGCCCCCTTCTAATCGTTCATCTGGGCCACGGCCCGATGACTGGGACGTGAGGCCTGCTCCGGGCCGTTCCTCCGGTGGCCCACGGCCCGATGACTGGGACGTAAGGCCTCCGGGCCGTTCCTCCGGTGGTCCACGGCCCGATGACTGGGAGGTACGGCCTCTTCTAGGCCGTTCCTCCGGTGGGCCACGGCCCGATGACTGGGATACAAGGCCCTCTCTCAACCGTTCATCTGGTGGGCCACGACCTGATGACTGGGATGCAAGGCCTCCCAACCGTTCATCTGGTGGCCCACGACCTGATGAGTGGGATGCAAGGCCCCCTCCTCTTCTCCAGACTTCTGGAATGCGGGGTGACGATTGGGATATGCGGCCTCCACCTGGCCGTGGTCCAGGGCCTCGCTCAGATGAGTGGGACGCAAGACCTGCTCGGTCAGACGAATGGGAAATGCGATCTCCAGCGGGGCGTTCTTTGCCTCGTAATGAAGAGTGGGACTTGAGGCCTACTCGACTTGGTGACTGGGATGTCAGGCCCCCACCCTTGTTATCAGTTCCACGACTTGGTGACTGGGACTTGCATCGCAAGTCTCGAAACGAATGGCGTCCACAGGCACGTCGTTCTTTTGCTGCACAGCCTAGAAGGGTAAATAGGTTAGCAAATGTTAGAACTGCAGCCGCGCCCAGAAAGAAGCCTGTTACTGCAGGTCCCAGTTTGACTGGTGCAAAAAAGAAAGCCCAAGTCCAGAAAGGTGCCGGTGATGCAGCTAAAAAGGAAGAGAAAACTGTTAACGCAGTTGATAAAACTCCAGTTAAAAAGGAAACTGCTAAAAAGTCTCCAAGTAAAGCTGATGGTACCGCAGATGCTTCTGAAGAGACTGAGGTAAAGGAGAGGGAGAGGGAAACTTTCCAATTTAGTCCTGGTAATACTCCAGAGTTTGTTAGAAGTGTTTGCGGTGTACTTAACCTGGAGGTTGTTGAAGAGGCTGGTACGACCCCAGCAGCAAACAAGTATGTATTTTTCCCACCTAACAAGCTATTTGAGGCATTGGTCGTGAAAGAATGGAAACAATTGGATAAGAAACACATAAAGAGTAATTATTGTAAGAAGCTCTACTCATTTCCTAGAGAATGGTGTAAGCTATGGGAGATTGCTCCCGCTGTTGATTCTTCTGTTGCTTCTGTTGCATTACAGACAAAAGAACCTGTAAAACCAGCAGCTCTTCCTAAAGGGATTGTAGAGCGCAGAATAGACATTGCCTCTCGAAGAGCATTTATGGCATGTGGGGAGGTTATTAGCACTGCCATTGCATCTTCATTGGTAACTCAAGCACTCTCAAGTTGGTTGGAGCAAATTGCCCAGGAGCTCCCAGAAGATGCAGAGGCACGAACACAGTTGTCTCAGATTCAGTTGTGTGTACAGTACTTGTCTGATGCAACTCGTGATATTGTGAAGGGTGGGGCGCGTGCATCAGTTGCACAAATTAATGCTAGGAGAGCAGTTTGGTTGCGTAACTGGAACCCTAGGGAACAGCTTCAAAGTCAGTTGCTGAAGATACCATTCCAGGGAGGGCTACTTTTTGGAAAGGAGGCTGATGCTTTAATGCAGCAGTATAAACAAAGTGAGAGGAACCGTGAGGCAAAACTCAAATTGACTTCTCCACAAACCCCACGTAGTCAGCGTGGACGTGTTCATGGAGGTCTTGGATTTGCAGGTGGTGATAGGATGATGTACCGTGAGCCTCCCTTCCCAGATGAAATGGAATCTGACAGGTTTTTCTCTCCTGAGCGACGACTCCCTTCGTATTCTGAGTACCTTAATTTCATTGAACATGGATTGAGGAGTTATCCAGGAGATTATCCTGAAGACTTGCCCCCTCCAAGATTTTTTGGGGGATCTCCAATGGGTGGAAGAGAATTTCCATCCTATCCTGAGGAGGAGGAAGAACGTCGTTTTATGCGTACTTTGAGGGCACAGACATCATTTGGTGGAAGGGGGCGGGGTAAGCGTGGCTCTCGCATTTTCTAGCTGTGAAGTAATTGTACCTAGTCCCAAGCCCTTTTGTGTCCAATGAGTATTTTATGGAATTGTGTAAACAATTTTTTTTTTTTACTTGAGTGTTTTTACTCCGACCATTTTTTGTTTGAAGATTTTTATATATTTTTTTAGTTGTAATCTCATCCCATTCCATGTATAGTATTGAACATTGAGTTATGGTAGTGTTCAGGAGAGGGTAAGCTGCCCGATCCAATTTGGTCCATATTTTAATTTTCATGATCAGCAGCTTTATAATTGAATAACATTGGTATGGTGCTGGTCGGCCTTGATGCAGATAGCCTGGGGGTGCTGGGGGGGTTGCTGTTGACCTAGAAGGCTGCCTTTTCTGCGTCAGTGAAACGGTTCCCACCAGCCTGGAGAAGCAGTGGTGTTGGGAGTTTCTTGCACCACATCTGCTTGGAGATTCAATAGAAAAGTTTGCATGGCATCATGCATGCATATTTTAACTAGTTTGTTTGCATTAGTAATGAGCATGGGGGGGCACACTGTTAATCAGTTATAAAATTTTCTTTCACATTACTAAGTTGGACATTTAAGTTTATTTTGAAATTTTTTAAATGTGCTTGGCAGTGTAAAGTTTGCCTTTTGGTGTTTTAGGGGGTGGAGTAGGAATTTTGTACACACTGTCACTATAGTTCTACACTGATAGCAGTTGAGATCTTGTATTCCAATTGAACTGTCATTGGAAGCTTAAAAGGGTGCATATAAAGCAGCAGTACTTCCACACTGTTATGGGCAGCCAAAAGTTTGCATTCTAGCTCTGCAGCCTTCAGTTCACAAAAGGATCTTCTAGTTCTGCAGCCTTCAGTTCACAAAAGGATCTTCTAGTTCTGCAGCCTTCAGTTCACAAAAGGATCTTCTGGTTCTACAGTTTTCAGTTCACAAAAAGGATCTGTTTTATGCAGGATCGGTTTATTATGCAGGTATGTACGTGTGTATGTAGTCTTTGTAAACGCTGGGGGGTTTGTGTAGGAATGCTAAACAAGTACTTTCATATTAAGGTTATGGGGCAGTGTTAAAGTAGGGTGGCCTTCATTACATCAGAGACTTTTTTGGCAGTACATCTGGCATGCAGGTTGATTTTTCGACCATTCATAAACTTTGTTGCTGACCTGGTGTTCATTTAAAAGTGCAGCAGTTTGCCACCATGTGAAGAGTTCTCAAAGGCTCCATGTAGAGGAAAAATTCACATGAATCTGCTTGAGTGCAGACGCATGGTTTTGTAAGAGTAAGTGCAAACGTTGTAATTAAGGCAAAGTGCAAGTATCTAAAACCTGTCTTAGTCTGTGCTGTAAGGTAAATTGTAAGTTAATTGCGTGTTTGAATTTCCACTTGTACAGTACAATAAGGAACTAGCTTAATGCAGTGTGAGGTTTGCATTTCCTGAGCATGGTACTCTGTGCATTATTTGCTTGAAATGGGGTTATTTTCCTTGTATTACAAGTGAACTAATGTATTTGGTTTAACTGTAGTGGTTATTTGGATGTTTTTTATGCTGTGGTTTAAACTTGCACTTCTCTTCTCTCACTGTAGTGTATCGGATTACTTCGGGCGAACTTCTGGCTAACCATGGACAAGAATAGCTGTTGGTGTGGCTTAAGATGGCGACAGTTGCAGGCGGTATCTCAAGGTAATTGTTGCTGCGGTTTGCAAAAGGACCTTGCTTGGGAAGGGGTAAAGCGTTTGGTTGGTGTGCACCTTTGACTACCTGGTACCACTGTATGGGTTCATGCGGGCAGATTTTTGACTAGTGTGTTTTAAACTGGGGTTGTTTCAGGTAGCAGGGCTGTTGACTTGTAACTTTGAATTTAATAACTTTGGTTCTTTTTCACCTTGCAGTTACTTGAAGACAGTACTGTCTAGATCTGGAGTTTGTGGATCAACTCTTCAGGGCAGGTAAGGATAGTGTTTAAAATGGTATTTCAAATTGTCCCCCCTCCCAATGTCTGTCTTCTGAGCTGTTGTAATAGGTTCATGGGTTGGTACTAGGCTATCTGTCCTAGCTATAACAGTTCCATGGATATTTCTTCCCGCAGTATTTACTTCCCTGGACCCCTGTCTAGCAGGGTGACAGGAAATTCCTCAGGGATCATATCACAATCGTCAAGGTTCCTTTTGGAGAGCACCAAGGTGGTGCTCTGCTTGACATGTATGGACAGTCTATTCCAGAGTATTGGAGTCTCTGGGTCAGGAACTTGTCCCTCCAGCATGTTTTGGTCATTGTGATAAGGTTTAGATCCCTGGAGCATAATGCATAGAAATCCACTCTAGGTGCAGATTGTAGCATTTAATGCCAAAAGTGCTGGGCCTAGAAGCTCAAAGGCAGCAGTTTTGCCTGGTATCTTGCACATTGGGTGCTTGCATATCCAGCATATATTGGGTGTTGTAAGTGGTTTTATAGCTCTGAAAGATTCAAGTCCTCCACTATTTCCAATGCAGTTCCAAGAACTAGTGATCAGTGGCTGAAAGAACTGGGTTCATTGGTTTATTTGGTTTTGTTGTATTGTAGTATGCCAGGACTTCAAAGCTATATTGCTACTTGGTGCAGGTACAGAAAAATATGGAAGTTGATCATGACAATCTTGTATGGTTGTATTTAAGTGCCAAAAATGAGACATGAAACTTCAGATTGTGCATGGTGGTTAACTTGCTCTGTGCACAAGGTCCAAGTGCTATCTTGGTTTGTCCCCCAACTAATTACAGATTCACTAGATTCCTCCTGGTCATGATTGTTATTTACTTGGTTTTTACAGAAGAGCTGCAGGGGCCAAACCTTTCTGGATTCCAGGTGGATCCCTTCCAGCAGGGTATTGCATTTTAGTCCTAGGCATACAGCACACTGTTTTGCATGCTTAAAAATGCAAGCTACAGTGGGGTAAAAGTTCCATTATCCCCATTAACTGTTGCCCTAGTTTGACAGTTGTCTGTTCCAGTTTATTCAGTGCTTTTATCCAGGTAACCAAAATGCAATTTTCTCTGCTACCTCTTGCTGCTTGTCTCAAATCTACTTGTATTTAAGCCACTGTAATCTGTTCTCCAACTTGTGTGGCTGCAGCTATCTTAGCTTCTCATCTTTTCTTGCTATCCCACAGTGTGCTCCTTATGAGGGCACTCATGTTTTGCCTTCACTATGCAAGGTTTCTGCAGTACCATCTTGTACACTTTGCAGCTTTGGTCATGTTGGTATACTGTTATGGATAATTGTCTGCATCCTTTCTGATTGTCTAACACTTCTATCCTTGATTGCTTTCTCAACCACCTCACTTTGCAACTTCTCCATTTGCTGCCCAAATGTTGTATCTGATTCCATTCCTTGATTTGAAGTTTTGTCTGGCAGTGTCATCTCTGTATAAGTCAGCTTTTACTAATTTTTGTATACCAGCATGGACAACAGTGAGCAGTAACTAGGAGATGATCCCTGATTTTAACCCCCCCCCCCAGAATCTGCTGATCCTTGTCTTTTTAATTTCAGTTACTGTCAGTTATGTCTAAGTGAGTAGTCTATTTCTATACAGTTGAGATTTTGTAGAAATAAACTTTGTATTTGTGTAAAACTGGAAAGGAGTTTTAGACTAGGAAGTGGTGTGCAGTTGTAGGGTGCATAGCATTGAAATGGCAAGTGGTGTGCAGTTGTAGGGTGCATAGCATTGAAATGGCAGTCTGGACTAATTTGTGGAAGTGCCAACAAAGTAACCGAGCAGAGAAGGTAACTGGGTAGAAGAAAATTTGTGGTGGCTCAAACTGTGATTGTCAACAGGGAAGGGACTTTGTAGCATTTCTAGTAGACTAGACCCATTTTTGTGGTGCTTGTGTAGCCGGTGCCACCTGAACGCTTGTTCCTGTTTATGGTAAGTTTAGCCCTGTGGCCCAGTTTCTCTTAACTAGAGACATTGTGGCCACCTTAGTTTCAGTGTAAAAGACCATGTCATTGGATTTTATGGGCTTAATTTGTTCAGAAAAAACTCATTCCAGGTGTACCCCCGCCCTCTTGGTTCATCAGTTGGCGTTGCCTTGTGTAAATGTTTGGTCATTTTCTGCACTTCCTCATCAAATTCTGTGAGGGGGTGATCATTGTGGGGTGAAGCTGCAAAATGGTTTACTGACCTGAGCCTTTTTGGAACCAAGCTGATTTGGCAATTCTTAATGGGTGGCTTTAAACGTCTCGCTTCCCCCAAACCATTTTCCAGCTTTCTTAGAAGTTTTTTGGGGGGGGGTGCAGTTAAACTGCTCCTTTAGCTTGTTCAGCCGCAGTAAAAATGATGACAGTCTTTGTATTAAGCTGGTAACCTGTGTTGGGTTTGTGTTATAACATAAAGATACTTAGCATGTATATCTGTAAAAGTTTCAGTTGGGCTGTGATGTAACCTCAGGAAACACTTGCTTAGGCTAGTGAATCGGTTTAGTCAATTTGTCAGTAACTTCTGGTTTTTTGCTGTCAAGTGTGCAGCAAGATACCCTCTGAATCATGCCAGACTTTAACGCAGAATATGTTCAGGTTCTACTGCTAGAGAGTGGGCTGAACTCTGTACATGTGGTTTTCCACCAACTGAGTGTCTTGTGCTTCTACCACAAGTGACTGGCCTTGCCAGTCAACTTTTTCTGAGTCAATTGTGCCAGAGTTTATCTACTGGATGAGCAGCCCAGTATAATTTTTATGGACTGTTGCAAAAATAGTTTGCTTTCTGCAAGATTGTCAAATTTGTGCACTCTTGGGCAAAGTCTTGTTAGCCCACATAGGCTGTAGTTTGCGGTTTTAATGTAATCTTGTGTAGGGTTTGGGTGGATTACTACTGCAATGGTATTTTTTAGTTGCGTAATGTGTTGATAGGTATAACAGGACTGACTTCCTCCTAATGCCAATGTTTGGGTACCTTGATTGGCTCTGCATGGACCCTTTGTGGAAGGCAGCAGGATAAAACTGGTCAGTGTTCAGATGCAGGATTCAAATCTGTCTGGGAGGCCCCATTACTAAAGCCCAGTAGGAGGAGGCTTGCCCCAAATGTCATATCACGCATACAGTGGAGCTGTATTATGTGTAAAAGTGTCCCACTTCAAAGGGGTGGGTCCCCAATCAGTGTTTCCATTGGACCCATGTCTTGGGTGTTCATGCTGGGAGCTGCAGTAATTTTCAGCAAGCCCGTATGGGATATAACACTTAATTTGATTTACATGGTGTCAATCTGTGGTGGTTGGGTAACGGATACAGTCGCAAAACCAAGACTGCAGTTCTGGCATACTACACTGGTGTGGTTTTTTTTTTTGGAAGTGGATGTAGTGTTTTTTTAGTCTTGCCCTGTTACTAATTTGAATGTCAGTGGCAGCTTCAAGCCCCCCCCCCCCCAAGAAGGGGATGTTGAATCTTTTTTGCTGAGAAATTTTCTGCCTGTTTAGATGGTATTGTATACTGGTATTGTGTACCGGTGAACTTTGACTGGGTTTGCATCATACAATACTTGCCACAGTACATATCAGTCTTTCTAAATTTGGCACTTGCTTCTAAGTCCATTGAAAATATAGTGTGCTGTTAAATGACTTGTGTTAGTTGCAGCCACTCTTGTCCCATGTATTCTCAATTTTGGTGTACTGAGTTATGATTAGTGGGAATGTTACATTTTTAAGCGTGTAAATATTTCTAAGGGCGGTAATATTTGGATGTGTGGTTTTCAGAGGTGAAAATCAAAGTTCCATGAAGTGGTTGCTACCAAAATTGAGAACCAACCTGGGAAGTTGGAGTAGCATGTGCCACCTTCATCTTGCAGACATAGTCAGATCCAAAAGTATAACTTTATCTACAAGACATGATTCCTAGACCTCTCCAAGCCCCTTTGCTTTTTGGGGCAGTGAAGTATGCTTAAAGCACTTGCCAACTAGTTTGCCACTGAAGCAGGCTTATACTGGCTTGTCAACAGTGGATTTACCTTGTATATACACAGGGCAGTATGACCATGGCAAACATCTACTTGCTAGCTTCAACTAAGGAACCAGTCTCTTCAGGTATTTGTGTATTGTCTGTGTGGGTGGTTCTTGGAGCCGATGGCTTTGGGAATAAGTAAGGACATTAAAGGAGTACCATACCCACGGACTCAAAAAAAATGTTTAAAACATGGCATGATGTTTCCTACATTTTAACACTTTGGGATTAGTTTACAGGATTTAAAATATTTTTATATGTAATTCCAGACTCTGATCACCTGGTGGCTGGCATATTGATGTGGTTTGGATAAATAAGGTTGCCCTCCAGTATCCCATAAATCATTGTTTGGCTCAATGTTACATCATGCAGGCCTCCGTTTGCCTAAAGTTCCTGTCATTTCATGGATGTTGCATGCGTACAAAGTACTGAGTAAAATAGAACAGTGTAAGTAACATTCCCTGCTGCTGGATGACTAAAACAGAAACTGCAAATGCCACAGAACACAAAGTTTGTTTTTTTTTTTTAGTTTAAATGGCACTAATTTGTGAGAATGAATTTCAGTCCATTTACTTCTCCCCTCCCCCATAACACTTGGCTTCCCTAGCTGTCAAAGTCCTGAGGATAATTTGACCTTGATTGGCAGATCTCAGCAGGGTGCTTGACTCGTGTAATTTAATCTTTGCTCTAGCATTTCCTTTGTTGGAGGGGACTTTTTGCTGCACTATAGCCATGGCCTTACTTGACTGCAATTGCATCCAGTGAGGTCTTGCACCAAGGAGCTAAAGAATAAAACATTTGTACTATTAACCAGTTTAGATCTTTTATTAAGTGTTAGTGTCATTTCATGCTTCCACCTTGTTAAAAATTGAGATTTACATGTGCAAAGTATGTTGGTATGCAGTGTTTGCCTTGTTTTTACTCCACTGGTTGGTTTGCAAAAAAAAATTGCAGTGTCCCTGGATTTGTTTTTGTACATACAAACCACATTGCTATATTTCCCCTTTTTCTTGTGTCCAGAAGTCACTAAGTAAATTTTTTTATTGATTTCTTTTTAAATAAAGGACATCAAGGTTAACTTGAATCAGATAATGGATGCCACTGCAAAGAATCACTGAAATGTGTGCATGGACAAAATCCCTTACTAAATCTATTTGCCAGCCTCCAGTTCAATTAGTGCTATGGCTTTAATATACCGGTGTGTTTGCTCATGCCTTCCAGATATCTCCACCATTACATACCAGTAGTAACCACCCGATATGCCCATACACCTTTAGCCATCAATATGCAGCTACTCCTGTTCATGTGAGTATGTGAATTCATTTTCAGACTTAAGGTGTGGAAGTTGCACTGAATTCTAGGTGCTTGTTCAGGTTTCACATGGTGCTCTTAGCTACTCATGTTAAGCCATTATGAATATGTTGCACTGCCACCTCTGATATCAGATGTTTTAATCTTTCTATTCCCACACTGCACACTAGCAGTATTTGGTGCAAATACAACAGAAGTATGCAAGCAATACACCACCTAAGCATTTGCCGTGCAGAATGTACAAGTATGCATACCAAATTACCGTTTCCAAACAACGGTGTTACTACACTACTAAATAAAATAACAGCACTCAGGCTGGGGGAAGGACTAGGGAGCCATGACATCACAGAATGGGTGGGTCTTTATTTAGTTAATCGGATGACTGCTGTGGTGTCACTTTGGGGGAGGAAACTGATTAAAAAAAGTACCTGCACTGCCTGGCCTCTGTCAGTAATTGGGGGGACTCCAGCAAGCTTTATTCAAACGGGAGAGAATCATTTTGTAAGTGAAACCATCACAGTATTTGAAGGTAGACTTCTGTTACAGAAGTAAGAAACTGTAAATGCTTTAATGTTTTACAGAGGACAGTGTAAATAGGGAAGAAAAGGGCCGTGAAGTTGAGGAATACATTGGAGAAACCCGTTGTGCTCTAAGCCTAGGTCTAATGTTGTTGTAAAGCAGTTTATCACAAACTGTATGCCATGGTGAGTGAAGTCTTGAGCCTTCTAATACCAGTTTTCTTTGTTGGTGTTTAGGGCCTTCTAGTAGAGCAAAATACTCTGCCGCTGCTGCAGTCCAATTGCAAGGGATTTGAGTTTTACATGGGCACTCTTACAAGCTTGAAATCCCTAAAGTCTTAATTTGGTGGGATGGTAATTGAGTTGTGGTCAGACTTTATACCTGCATCTCTTCTGGCTTTCCTACTTAATCTATATGGAGTGTTCCTTAGACTTGTTCCAAATGATTGGTACTATATTCCTATTTCATTCAGTCCATATACTTAATCTCTGTCTGCCAATGTTGCATGTACTAGATTAGGAAAGCATTGTCCTATGGAGGCAGACTGTTCCATTGCCACTATCACTTTTAGTTTTTTTTTTTTTGGGGGGGGGGGGGCGGCACCAGAAGCAAGTTTCACATGGGCTTCTGGACTTTTCTCTGAATAGAATATTGTCAAACTGTTCAAAAGTAAAGGTCAAAGCTACATGAGCAGTCACATTTACAATCTGGAGTGAGAGGTGGGGTTGCAGATCAGATGGATTCTATGGATTCTTGGGTTAAATGCACATTCACCACCAGGAATTATGAAGCAGTCTCCTTAAAACTAAGAACACTATTTTATATTTGTATTTTTATCATTACTTGTGTTTTGAGTATAATTTGATGGTTTGGGTATGTGCTTAAAAGCAAGAGCATAAAGTTAGTCTGAAGCAGTCAGTGTGATCGTGACAGCACTTGCTCTCTGTAGTATTGGTGGATTTCTACAAGCCGTGGTGACTTCGCTCAGCTTTGTTCTCCATCAGGCAGCTGATGTTGTTTTAGACTTGGAAAGTAGGCAATTTATAGAGTTTCGAACATTTTGATTTTTGAAAATTGATCCAAGAGTAAATTCCTCTCGCATAATACACAAGTGAATTCCTCTTGAGATTTCACCATATTGTGGAAATTTACTATTTCATTTACTATAGTGCTATCTTGAGTTTGTGTACATCACTAGTGGGGAGTGCAGGAGGCTTTCCCCCTACAGAACATTCGTTGGACATGACTAGTGTGGCATTTGCGTCATTCCTGAGTTTACTTTTCTTGGTTCCTACTTTTTGCTTACTTTCCTTGGTTCCTATGGCAACAATCAGCAATCTCAATATTACCCCAAGGAGCATATACAAGCTCTTATCATAGGTACTTGGAGGGGATCCATGTATGGGATAAATCATTTACTAGTTGCTTCTGTTGGTATAGAAAATCAGTCCTTTGGTAAATCCCATACACGAGTTTAAGTTGTGCTTGAATATGGACAGGGGTGAATTTGTGTACCTTCAATCCATTTTGACTATGCAGATGAGATGAGTAGGATCCCTAGACAGGGTGTATTTGATGCCATTTTGCTTGCTGATGTGCAGTAGCCCAATCAATGGGTTTAAGGATGCCACAGGTCACCTCTGCATCTGTAGGATGAGTATATTGAATCTGTCCATGTAGGGTATGTCTAGGCCTTGGAATTGAATCTTTAAGTATCTCTGGGCACTCCAGTTGCACATGTCTGGACAGATGTATGCCAAAGGAGGCCTTATTTGGCTTTATTTTCAGTATATTGTAATAAACCAACATGGACATTGGATTGTCCTGTTACACACACCCCTGTGTGGATGTACCAAGTGGCTGAGATTGTGGTGCGGGCTTGAGTGTTGACGATCTAATGGCTTTTCTTTAGAAGTACACTGCAAGCATAACTTGTGGGGAGAGCAGGGTGCTCGGGGATGGTCATCTTGTATACAAGTTGCTGGTGTCTGCTTATAAGTGCAAGTAGGTCAGAGTACATGCTGTCTGGTCTAAATCAACATATAACTGTTGGCACAAGATCTCCCTGTCCTTATTTTTTGCTTTGCATGTTTGAAAAAAATTGCAAGTAGAACTAAAGTCTTCTCCTTTTTCTTGTTTTCTTCCTTTTAGTTTCATGTGGTGTGGCTTAATTATACACTGTCGGGTGTATACTTGGATCTGCAGAGCCAGAAGCTGATTGTTCCAAGGAGGAAGATGCAAAAGCCGCTGTTGCTGCCGATGGACACTGTATAGCTTTTTTTTCAGGCCCCCATTCTGTCTTAAAGGGGACGAGAACTTCAGTACTAGTCAACACATCAGTCCACATTCAAGCAAAGCCTGGGGATATGAAGCAATAACTATTGAGCTGCTGTCCTGCAAGGACGACATAACACACTACAGAATTTTAGTAATTACAGCAGTAAATTTACAGCATAGACCTGTGTTTTTAGCTTTGTGTGTAGCTGCAGGTTCTCTAGTTTGCTGGCAGGAACAATAGCCCAGTGGGGGACTAATTTCATTATGGACTTGCATTTCTGGCTACTGTGTAGCAGATGCTCGGTTCCCCCAGCAATGGCTAAGTCTTTTCTGTAGTGCTGTGTTCTGATGGGCATGATGTGATAAAATTGGGAAATTCATAATATGCCTGCATCCATGTCTGGCTGCAGCTTGCTTCACTGTTGTGTAGCCTTCTAGCCTCTGGACTACAAGAAATAAGTTGTGGACTTGGAGAAGAGCGAAACTGTCCACAGATGGTGTGGGCTGTGCTGCTGCTTGAAAATGTGCCTGCCTCACCCCCTCAGTCTATTGATCCCTGTATCCCACATGGGCAATCCAGGGCTGTACATTGTAACTTTTGTTTTCTTTTACTGTGGAAGGTCCTTTAGCAGATTTTTTGTTAATTTTGAATTGTTCTTGGATAGCAATCTGTCTGATGGTGTTAACATGTTGCTCCCTGCTCTGGTTCCCCTTTAAAGTGGAAACCAAATAAAATCGCAGTTTGTATTTTTTTTCTGTTCTCACTGCTGATTTCTGTAACTACAAAATTATTGAAACTTACCAGGCATGGTATCTCACCTGGCTTAGGCTGCTAGCTGCTCCTTCGGTCTGAGCTGTAATTCACTGGGAGAATGTGGCTCATCTGCTACAGTAGTGAGTTTTTCCCAAAAAAAATTGCTGGAAATGTAATGTAAATTGCTCATCCTGTTATACACTGATTAATGTTTAGTCACAGTACTGATGGTACCAGGAAAATTAGTACTGTAGGATTGATCAGTGCTTAGGATTGATCAGTGCTTTAAGATGCAACAGGGACTAAAGACTTAGTATGTAAACTACATATTTACCGGTGCTGAAATTCTGTAATGGTCTATATTGACCATCTGGTGGCTAGATGCTTTTGCTGCTCTTACAGACAAGTGGCTGGCATTGCAGCATCATTCTGCCATCCTACCTGTAAAACAGGTGAGGGCTTCATACCTTTTTCCTTGTAAAATTGGATGAGTATTTGACACTTGGATGGGGTCAAGAACTGTGCCCTCTAGATTTTTGCAAGACATTCTGAATGCAAAGTTTTTAGTGTTTCTGCAGCTGCTGTTGAACTGTTTTTGGTAAAGGTTAAGTGCCTTGCCATCCTGGCTAGCAAGTAGCTGAACTTATGGCAGTCAGTTTGTTCCAGCAGCTGTTGTGGGGGGAAACCAGGTATGCAGGGAGAAGTTGGGCCATGCCCATTTTAGGGTCTCTTATTAGTCCAGTCTTAAGGTTTTTAATCCCCATTGTTTTATTTTGGAGACTTCATCAGGAATCACTCGGAAAGCTTCCTCCTGGCTTTTTGATATAATTCAGCTGTCTGCATTGTATTGCTGTGTGCCTTCACAAATGTGAAAGATGCCCTTTGCATGACTCAAAAGCTGGCTTGGGTGAGACAGTTACTCAGCCTTGGATTTCTCTTCTAGCAAATGGTGGTGTTGCTTGTTTCTGTTTAGTTGTGCTCTTTGTACATGCTGCAGTTAACTGCAAGAAAGCACTTTATTTAACATTAGTGTTGCAATTTTAAAAATGCATAACTGTTACTTTCTTAGCAACTTTGTGGTTAGAGGTAACCTTTCATAACCCTTAACTCAGTGAGTGTGGGTTGAGGTATAGTAGAACCCTCAAGTATCTGACAGGTGCCAAAGTGGTAAATCCATTAGATAGCCACCAAGTTTGCTTCATTTAAGCTCCAAGGTGAAGTTAATGAAGACAATTCGGTCTGGTGTGCAGGACTTGGGTTTTAAAAAAAAAAACTTTGCAGGGAACCAGGAATTGCTTGTATCCTTGCTTTTACAAGTGACAACCTTGGACTTGGTATGGGTTTCCAGACTGGCACCTGATATATCAAATGGTATTTATAGTCGGGCTACTAGAGTAATCCAGAGATCTGCACATGTGCAAGATGGAGACTACAGATGTTAATGCCAGTAAATGATAAGTGAGTATTTGCAGGAACAAGTCTGTATCTGCTTGGGATAAGATGAGGCAACCCAAATTTCTTGAGGGTGTCATGCCCCCTTTTGTTTTCATGGTGCCTTCACATCTGTTTTGATGAATTTGCTGCCCTCTGCTCCTTTTTTCACAGCATGTTTATGGAACTTTGCAGGATAACTATGGTTCGGGGTAAGTTTCAGATGGAGCACAAAGTTGGTCTTAACTTGCCAAGTTTTAAGGCTGCTGTCCTTCTTGAATGTGTTATTAACATGCTATTGGCGTAAAGACGAGCATTTTTGCTGGGTTTCAGTGCCTGTCATGTATTTGGTTTAAGCTTTGGGGAGTACCTGTCTGGAAAACTAACATGCATCTCCTTCATAGCCTGGTTTAGGTTACCTTCAATGTCCTTGTTGAAGTCCCCTAAGCCTTTTTGCTTATCTGTTATAATTGGAACATTTCTTAATGTGGAAATCCCAATTTTTGTTCTAATGCTCTTTATGCAGGTCAGCTTTTGGGCTGGTTCACAAAGGTTACACCTTTTGAGCTGTGAACTCTACTGCAAGATTTCCAACAGCTGTAGCCATAGCTTTTTATGCCGTTTACTGCTTGCAACTGGTGGAACCAGTTGATTGTGAAAATCCACTTTGGTGTGCTACTGATTTTTAAATTTGTTAGAAAGTTGGGTGGAACACGTAAATTTTGAAGCGGATGCTTCAACTACAGCAGATTATTAAATACTCTGGAGTTGAGGGTTCATGCCATTCTCAAGATTTGCTATTGCGCTTAAGGTGTAGAACCAACTTCACATCAGAAGCATTCATGGACGTTCCATAAACTCTTGATGCCCCCTCAAGGTGACTTTGGATGTCCAGTTGCATATATTGTGCTAAAAATGTCACCCTTTTGCCACTAGTAGTAGTTGGCTTTATGAACTCAAGACCTTTTTGCATTGCTGAAACTGTTAACCATAAGCAGAGGTGTCATATGTGCATTCCCACGGGTATAGGAAACTACACTTTTTCCCCCACAAGTGTGATGGAGCTTGAACTCAAATTGGTCTACAACAAACCAAAGTAAGAAGGTGGAGGGAGCAGCTACTGTACCAGCGATCATTCGAATATCTGCTGTTATGGTAAGTTTTGGACAACTGTACTTTACCACTAACAGAAGTTCTGGAACTGTACTCTGAAGAGTTGCATCGGGTCCTAGAACTAAATTTCAAAGTGATTGTAATATTTGCTAAACTGTAAACACCCTTTAATTCATTTAGTTGAGTTTTCGTGTACTGCTGTACACTTGTGCCATGTAGGTGACATTTGGAGAATTTGGTTTGTGCCACTAGAGGCCAAGTATTCGTGCATCTGTATTGCCCATATAGTCTTTGCGATTTATTTTCAATAAATTGTGTGCAGCACTGTTTATTCCTATTTGCTTTAATTTTTGGATGCATGCCAGTGTCACTAGGCTGTAGATAAATTCCTAGGTGTGAGAACAGCCCTCCTACACACAATGGGTGCGGCTTATGTTTTTTGTACACTTCAATTTTGCTGCAATCTGAGAAATGGAAGAGAAGCGGTGTTATGAAAAGGGGGCAGGCAGTAAATGCCCGTTAACTGGTGTGTATGTGGCCAGTCCTAGATGTTAATGGAAGGAAGAAAAAATGCAGAACAGTGGACTAATTCTGTCCTCAAGCAGTCAACACCTCAAGTCTGACTTCATTTTGCTGTGTTTAAGGTGCATGCCTGCTGTTTGCAAATGTCCTGCAGTAAAAATCTTTGTTGTCGCTTGTAGGCATTGTTCAATAAAAGTTGTACCACATCTTATGTGACTGTGCACACTATATGCTGAGGCTGAAATCTGTTGTGTGGCATTGGAGTGCCTATTGTATCTGATTTGCTGAAGTGCCTAGCTCATTTTCACACCCGGTAAGTTTTAAAGCTGACTTGGGCTCCATTCCCGGCTGATTCTGGGTTGTATGAAAGTGGCTGTGTTTGTTTGGGGCTGTTTCATCTGAATATGGGTAGATAATTTCTGAACTGTGTAGGCAAATACTCTGGCTCACAGAAGGTAGATCAAAAGTGAAGCACTCTAATAGCCCCCCCAGCATTCTAGTGGGTTGGTGATTTGAAGTCTGTCCCTGACACTTTTACAATTCTAGCTTGCTAGTGTGCAAGTTGGAGTAATCTTAACTGGGCATTATAATCATAGACATTAACTTTATGGGGTTTTGTGAACAAGAAAACCCAGTTCATGTTGGCTTGTCTGCACGCAAGTTAAAGCCAATAAGAGTAAGCCATCATTCTGATATCCTTGAGCACCCGTAGCTTAAGCTGTTGGCTCCGTATATCCTTGAGCACCAGTAGCTTAAGCTGTTGGCTCCAGGTGTTGGTAGAGTCCTCTAGTGAGTACCAGCCCTCTGCAAAGGCCAAAAACGTAGCTGTTACTGTCAAACCTCTCCCTCCAAATGTATTTGGAGTCTTATGAAAACTGACCATCCCAGTGCCTGCTTTGGATTACTTTGCAATAACCTCATTGGAGGCCAGTATGGATCTGAATTTCTAAACGTCCTAAGACAGTTTTCAAACATCTGTAGCTGTTAATATCCACAGGACTGGGGAAGGTCTTCAAATTTTGGGAAATGGCTACAAGCATTGAAAGGTTTTTAGGGCAGATGTCCCACAGAAAACTAAACCTCTTCCCAGTTGAAGACCCCAGAATTAATGGCTATAATTTACTCCATTTTAATGGCCTTTTGGTAGCCTCTTGGGGGGGGGGGGGCACAAGGCCTAGGGAATAGAGTTCTTGGATGAGGCTTTGGAATCGCTCTTCTTCCAACCCCCTCTCCTTTAAACTATGCTTGAGGAAGAGTATTCTTGGTCCAGGCTCCGTCTTGGAAGACATTTCTTTGGAAATACTGTTGCCTGCATGATGGACTATTCTGTGGCACTAGTCCAAGTCCATGATCTTCAGCAAAGTTGCTATAAGCTTCTGCAAACAGTCTCCCAATGCTGCCCTTTTGGACACCCTTTCTGCTGTCTGTGGCTTTAGTGCCCTTCTGACCATTCAGTAGTCTTCTGACAAGCCCTTTAATTTGCCACTTAAGCACATTCAGATAAAGCTAGGGTATGCCGTGGAATGGGTTTGTACTGTTGCCACCTGCAATCTGACCAGTAAGGTTTGGCCCTTTACCTCGCATCTAAGATGGCTTGACCATTCCCACAGCAAGGCTTCTGCTTTTCCTACTTGGGTCAACTTTTGTAGTTGACTGTCGCTTGATTTTTTTTTTTTTTTTTTTAATGTGTATCTGATGCCTCTTCCATAGCTGCGGATTTGATTTTGTGAGAGGAATCGTTGTCTGCTACAAGTCTTCAGTCTCAAACGTTTGAATGCTCCTGTCTGCAGAAGTAGTCCCTTTTGGATAAGGGTGAGGCAAGGCAGAACTTTCCCTCATTCCTAAATTCCAAAGGAATTGTTCTTGGTTTGGCTTTGTAGAAACATTCTGGCGTTCCACGAAGTTAACATCCCAGACATTTTTAGGACCACCCTGTTGGTTTGCCTTGGTTGGTTGGCCTTCCCTTCAACTTGTTTCCTTCCTTAACTGCCATTGGATCACTTTTACCTGTTGGATATTTCATGGCTTGGAACTTAATTTCAGCAATGCCTATAAAGGAGTGAAGTTCTTGTATCCGGACAGCATTCATGTCTTTTTACCCATCCAGATTCGGTGTTGGTTTCTCTAGAATGAATCCTTTTGGGCCTTCAAGGAGGCTACATGAAGAATGTCTGGATCTTTTTCTGCAATTTTCATGTCCCTTCAGGCCAGTTTTCACTTCCCCAAGCCTTTCTAGTATTTAGGGCAGGGATGCATAGCTTCACACCCCTGTCCACCTTGTTTCTTGTATCTTCAGTTATTTTGCTTTGACACCCCCAAGGATATTTGCCAAATGCTTCACCCAGCAGTCTAAGGATTATTGGTTTATTTACCTTAAACCTGCAGTAGTCTGGTATGATCCTGGAAGGCATCGGACCTACCTTTTGTTTGCAGGTTTCAGATTCCCATGCTGGCATTATCCCCCTACTCGAGGTTGTCTCAGACTACCTTTTTCCAGTCTGTCTCCTCTTCTCAATAGCTGGAAAATTTCTTGGGGTTCTGGGATTTATGGCCTTGGGTACTCCAGGCTCACTGAGAATTTTGTGGTACCACATCAGTGTCTCACCAGCATTCGCCCCATCTCTCCATGGCTTTCCCTTTCAAGCTCTAAGCTGTTCACGGGCACTTAATACTTGTGCTGGGAAGCTTTTTCATTCCTGCTCTTGCTCTGGATCTCAAGTAGTGCTGCTGTGATTTTTAGTATGTTAAGCAAGAGAAGGGCCCTCCTGTAGGAAACTGATCTAGTTATCCAGTGTTACACTCTAGTGGCTTATGTTCTCTCTGAGCACAGTTGCAAGGTGCACACTGGGTCCTGAACCCAAGCTCAAGTGCTTCACAGATCAATGTTAATGTTCCTGGACATTGATCATAGGTGGTGGGTATTGCTGTGCTACATTACTGCTACATTTTTACACACCCGTCAAGTCCTGACTGGAAAGTGGATGCCAGTTTTGTTTGCGCTGCTTCTGGTATGACTCAAATTCTTGACTCCATTTGGCCTAGATAGCAGTGACTTGGCCCACAGGCAGTCACTAAAAAAGTCTAAGCCTAGCCATCCTCCCCTGGAGGCTGTGATGCAAATATCTCTTAAACTTGCCTAGCTGCAATTTCTGCTGGTATGCTCTTGAATCCTCTTGGTTTTGGGCAAGACTATGGTGCTGTCTTGGACCTCAGTTTTGTTCTTGGAAATTGACCCAAGCCACTCACCCTGCTTCAGTGTCCTTACAACATTGTTCTTAACCGACGTTTACTTTGCCAGGGTAATGTCAGTCTGGTGCGCGTGGCATTTAAGTGACAGGATATGTGTGTACTGAACTTTGTCCAAGTGAGTTGTCCTTTGTTCAGTTTTGAGAAGGCAGTTTAGTTTTAGCAGTCCATGCAAAGCAAATTTTATTTGCAAATTTGAGCAGTTTTGTTTCCTTCCATTCTACAATTTTGGGCTTGGCTGTAAGCAGCCTTCATTTCTAAGGGCATTTTCCTTTCTTATGGCAGATTCCTTTATCTGTAAAGGGGCATTCTAGTGTGGCAGTTGCTTTTTTTCTGGTGACTTTCATACTTTAGAAGCTGGATGTTTGTCAGCCTTTTGTCAGGGCTCGTAGAGGCTCTTCTGTTCCTTCCTCCTAGCTGTTGTACTATCCCTTGTGTAGTAAATACTGCAGAAGTGATTATAGAAAAGAGCATAGTACAGTTGTGTAAAAATCTAACTTGTTCCTGTTGGTCCTTCCACTCGCTGTTCTAGCTCTTGCCATGACTCCCCTTCCATTTGCACATAACCTCCTTTGGAGATTTTCTGTGGCTTTCAGTTCCATCAGTCACCTCTGCCTTGGGTGGGGGCATTCTTGTGACACAGCAGTTAAGACCTACCAGCTTTGGTATATTGGCTGGATGTTGCCCTGTCTTTTTTTTTTTGGAGTACTGCATCATTTAAGAGGACTTTTGTCCAATATGGTAGTTTCCAGAAATGATCCTACGAGGCTATTCCTAATAAGACTGACTTACTGTTCCAAACCTATGGCAAAGCTCAGAAGCTTCCTTTTGAGTACTAATTGGGCCAAGTACCACCTAGTGATTAACCAGAACATTTTATTCTGGCATACCAGGGATACTTGTATCCAGCTGTTTTTTCTGTGCTAGTTGTACATGTAGTCCAGGACACCATTAATGTGCTTGATTCAATTTCCCAGTTACTACAAGTCACCATGGGGTTGAAGTGCCTTGCTCAGGGTCATACTCTGCAAATGTCAAGGCTGATGGAATAATGTACTGTAGCACAGGATGAAGGCTTATGGAATAATGTACTGTAGCACAGGAAAGTGTATCTAACCACTGTGCTCTTAATTTTCTGATCTGATGTAAATCTTGATTCTGTCCTCAACCTGTGGGTTTGAATCTGATCAGACTGCTATTAGTAGCTCATGGTAAACTCTTGCTTCTGCCTTAACCAGAAAGTACCTTAAATCTTGTTGAAAGTAATTATCCAGAGATCTGGAGCGCAGTATGTAGTCCCCCCCAAAGAAACTCTTGTAGGGGGTCTGAGTTGATGGATGAAATTTGACAACAGATGGAACATTATGGTGAGTAAAGTTCATTCTGTCCTTAACCTATGGGACAGAGTACCCAGTTACCTTGGATCCTGTGTGAGCTGTAGATTCCTCAGCACCATGTGATTCTGTACCCTTGGAGACCAGCTCCAATTTGAGTAATGTATGAGGAGCAGCCCAAGTTGCTGCACAAATGTCAGAGGCTCTAATTTGAATTTATGGCCATGCCCAAGTGTCCATAAATGGAACAATACAACCAGTAAGTCGTCTGAACAAGTTGCTTTGACTTTAACATCTGAGAAACCTTTGGTTGTGTGGAGGTAAAAATGCAGTTGTCGTAACATCTAATTAAATGTAGCAAGTATTTAACTTTTCAAATTTTGGAAAAACGTACTAGTGATATGTCAGATACCACCTTTGGTTAAAAAAAATCACATGGTGTGAGGTTGCAGTTGGCTGCTGGTTTGTAAGTGGAGTGTAGTAGCCTGTAGCACAAGTCACAAGAGGGAGTAGGGGCTTTTAAGGGATACATTTGATGTTGTAAATCTTCATTCCTTACTGTTAGGACTGTTTCCATCCTCTGAACTGACATGGCAGTTGCCAAGCTTGTGCCAGCCAAAAACTCTAGCTACCTACAATGCCCCTCTCATAGTCCCTCCATCTTTTGTTTGCCATGTTTGTCAGGCATGTGAAGCGGCCTCTCTAGCAAAGTGTAGCTTTTTTGGTGGGTTTTTCTAGTTCTTGGTGTTTAGCCAGTTTTTCTACACTAAAATTGTTTCTTGTCTACTTATTTTTCTGACTAAACCCTACCCCACTACCTTGGTAGCTCTTTCGCACCATCGTTGGTACTACTCCCTTTTCCCTAGCTTTAGTAAGACCACCTCTTGTCTTTTTATTTCTTAACCTTTTATGCACAAGTTTTTTTCGTTATCTTGTTTGATAGTAGTATTTGTGTTGGTGTCTGATAAGGCCAAGCTTGGGTTCAAGCAGTGTTGCACCAGGGTCCCTGTCTTCTCTTGGTGCTGCCCCTAATTCTGATGGACTCCTGTACCAGTTTCAGTGCAATACCCCCTCTGCAGACTGTTTTTGACTGGCTCTGACCACTGTACCTGGATTTGCACAATCCCTGCCCATGGTGCTGATGTCTTGTACAGCTTCACTGATACCGACGCTGTCTGTTCTGAGGTATTCTCGCTCTTATGACACCTTTTTGGACAATTTAGTCCTTTTGAGACCAGAATCTCCATCACCAGCTTCCTTCAGATCCACTAAGTCTTTCAGAGCAACATGTAGTGAGGGTTGCATTCCCTCCCTCTTGGAGCAGAAGATCTTGTGGCGTATTAACCTGTATATCCTTATGGTCTCCTCCCAGGCCTCAAGTTGGTACTTATGGTCAACCCAGTGCATTCTGTCTCTGCACTGACAGTGGAGGCTTCCCTGACAGCACAGATTACTCTTGGTGCAACAGCTCCTTTTAAAAACTGGTGCACTTGGAGTAGTGATTGTGCTGTTGGCTCCATGGGACCTAGCTTGGCAGCTATTTTTCTGTGGCACCATCCACTGCTGCAACCAGTCCTGTCAGAGCTCCTTGCCTGGATGGGGGATCTGTTGGTGTATGAACCTTGGTTCTGAGGTCTTCTGTTCTGGGCTCCCATCCGTCAGCTGGGCCTGCATTCCATGTCATGGAGAGGGTTCTTGTTTCCAACTCACAGTTAGCACCATTAGCATGTATGTCAGAACTCCCTTCTAGCATGAAGCTGTTCCCCTACTCTGCGATCTCTAACACAGGAGCTACTGGACCTTCCCTGGAAGGAGACCCCTTTCTGTGGCCTTGTCTGATCCAGAGAGCCACCCAGGAAGAAACGTTTGCAAGAGGAATCAGTCCCGCAAGACGTATTGTGGTGAGGGAGAAGGGTCCCCAGGCGACATCTCATTTGGAGACCTTTTCAGTGCTCAAGCAGAGGGGAGATGGGAAGCCCTCCAACCTGTTGGAATCTGAATGCTTGCAGACTTTCTGTGCTCTACCATCTACTTCCTGGGTGACCCCACCTGCAGATGAGCTCATTAGGCTTATTGTGCAGTGTGCCTGGAAGGTCTCAGACAATGTATAACTTGCCCCCCCCCTTTTTTGCAGGCCAGAAAATGTTATCCACTCCTGAGCAACCCCAACTGGTCCAAACAGTTGGTTGATTCTGTGGTCTTGTGGTAGCCAACAAGAAGGAACTGGCAGAAGACTATCACTGTTCATCCCCAAACAGGGAGTCTTTGGCTATGGACAGATTGGGGAAGCCGACCTACGCTTCAGTGACCTTTGCAGAATTATCTGGCACTACCAATCTCCAGAGACCTAATCTCAAGTGTCAAACTCTTTGAGGTATTGCCTGAGGAGGTGATGCTGTTGCCTCTGTTGGCTACCCTGGAATCCATGTTTAACTCTTAATGCACTTTATCTCACTACCAAGGGAGCAGCTCTAGCAGTTGCATCGGGCATGGTCATGAGACTGTATGCTTGGATGTTTGTGACCTTGTGGATCCCCTTTGAGTCTTCCTTTGTCAATGTGCCTGCTGATGAATCTTTCCTTTTTGGTCCCAAAGTAAGACACTTGTGTAGTAAGGACTGAAACATCTTGTCTGCTGTGGGCATGTCTCCCCCCCCCCCCCTTGCGATCCTACCCCTGGTGTCAGAGGGGAAGATGTTTGGTTCAGGAAGTCCCAAGGATCTTTGCATAATGCTCTTGATGAGCAGTCCCCCTGGGGCATGAGTTCCACGCAACTAGGGTGCTAGAGGTTCCTTCTCTGGCCAACCCTTCAGCAGCCTGATTGCTTTCCTCTGGAAGCAGTCAGGGGAGTGGTCTATTTCTCTGCACCTACATGCATGACAACTTTTAACGGATGCATGGGTGCAGAGAATATCCAGAAGCTATTGTATCCCATTTGAACTCGCTACCAGACCTTTAAAGTCAATCAATGCTCCACCCAGTCAAAGGGAGGCTGCAGCCTTAGAAATCAAAAAGCTGCCAAGTCATCCAACCAGTCCTGCGTGACCAGAAGAGGATTAGGATTTTACTCTAGTTTCTTTTTATTGCCAAAAAAAAGATTGGGGACTGGAGACAAATCCTGTATCTCAAATTCATAAAATATCAAAAATTCCATATGGTCATGGTACAGTCCATTCTCCCCTTTCTGGGGAGGGACAACTGGATGTGCTGTATAGATCTCCAGGACAAGTATTGCCACAAAGATGGACGATCTCCTGGATATTTGCTCTCAGCCAGAAGTAGAGAAGTCTATCAGCTCAGGGTACTGCCAGTTGGTCTCGACAGCCCCCAGTGTTCGCCCAATGTATGGCAGTCATAGTAACTCATGTCATGCTAAAAGGATTCCAGCTGTTTATGTAGACATTTGGCTGTACTGCCACGACCGGGAGTCTTCATTCTCAGTCTTGCATTCAAGGCTTTGCTCTTCGCCTAGGTATCAATATTCACAAGTCACTCATATCTACCAGCGAGAGCACTAGAATTCATTGGAGTAATCTTTGACACAACATCCTATCAAGCTTCCCTTCCTCCTCCACAGCCTTTCAAAAATAAGTCCAAAGTCCTTCCACAGACATTGTATCAGCATACATTTGTACTGCAACTATTGGGCTCTGTGGCAGCAACCTCTTATGTGCAACCTTCTCAGTGGTACTGAGATTACAGTGGCTTGTTTTTGGTGTTGACTGTTCTGCCTTTCCCAGCCCAGTGCCATAGTGACCACAGATACTTCCCCGTTAGGTGGGAGCATTTACAGGAAAAGACTGGCCAAGGCACTTTGCTGTGGAGGCCAGTTTGCACACAAATGTCCTGGAATTGCAGACCGTTGGCATTCCACACATCCCTTCCTTTTGGGACCATTGCAGTTCAGACAAGTCTGTCTGGTGTATCAACAGACAAGGTGGAGCCAGGCCTTCCTAGTGTGTTAGGAACTGAACTATGGCTTCCAACCACTTTTTCCTCATAGCAATGCACATCGTGGGAGTTCCAAAACATATTGCAGACAATATGAGCAGGAACATTGACTCATGAGTGGTCCCTCAATCCTATAATAGTGGATCAGATTTTCCACCAGTGGGGCAGGCCTTGCTGAGACCAGTTTCCTTCTCCCCTAAACTAATGCAGAAGCCTTTTTGCCCTGAATTTTTTTTCCCCCCCAGGGGCAGTCACAGAGGGATGCTTTGCACGATTGGTGCTCGGGTCTGCTGTATGCATTTCCCCCCTCCCAAAATTTCTCCAGAAAGCTCAAAGGATGAGATGCAGAGTGATCTTATTGGCCTCGTCAAGTCTGGTACCCTTTCCTGTGGCCTTACCCAATTCACAGCCTGTGGATCCTGGATCAATCCCAATGTCTGCTGTCTTACTGTTGGGGACTGATTCACCTCAATCTACACACCCTCAAGCTCTCAGCTTGGTTTCTCCACTTCAGAGTGCCAGGCCACCTGATATTTCATCCTATTCACAAGATTCTGGCTTCCTACAAACCTTCCACCAGGAAAATTCATTGTAGAAAGTGGGTTAGGTTTTCTAGATGGACCAAAGAACATAACATATACCCCCTTTTCCATGCCTATCCAGAAGATCCTAAAATACCTGACTACCCTATTGCACACAGGAGCTTCAGCATCAACAGTTGGTGCATTTAACAGCTGTTGCAAATTTTTACAGTGGAATTGACTTCTGTTATGTCACAGACCAACTCCTTCATGAAAGGAGTGTTAAAGTCTCTCAAGCCTCCTATAGAGCCATGGAACTTGCCTTTGGTGCTTCAGTCAAGTCCCCCCCCTTGATTCCTCTAACTCCTGTGATAATTGGAGAACACACTAGTAGCCCTTCCCTTGGTGAGAAGTATCTGAGTTGTAGGCATTGCGTGTTGATGTTGAGTTTTTATAGGAGTACTGACCCCTCCTTTTTGTTCAAGGTCATTTCTGGATTTTCCATTAATCTATTTACCTACCTGGTATCTTTCCTCTCTCATTCAAATAGAGGGGGAATGCCTTCTGCATGCCCTCTATGTTCATAGGCAACTTTGTTTCTTCTTGGACAGAACTAAACCTTATCAGGAAAAAACTGAGTTTCCAACCTTTGAAGGACCCAGGTTGGGCAAACCTGTTTCCGAAATTTTTCTTGGCTCAAATGCCACCATTTTCATACATCAGGATAAAGTGCCTTTCCAGATTAAAGGCTCACTCTATTAGATCGATGGCTACTTTAGTGGCTATTCATTGCAGGGCCTTGATATCTGTGCAGCAGCCTCTTGGGCAGTACCTCATTCCTTTATCACTTATTACAAATTGGATTTGGCCTCTGGGCAATGAGTATCTTTTGGTTCTGTGGTGCTCAGGAATATCTTTCCTTAGGGACACCTCATTCCTAACAGTAAGGAATGAATAAAGATTTACATCAGATAAAGAAGTTCATGATGTTCCATCTGTGTTGTAGATCTTCATTACTTCCTGCCCTCCATGTACTACTAGACTTGCTATCTCATTTCCACAAAGTGCCCCCCCCCCCCAATCTTTTGAATCTAGCATTGTAGCTTATCCCTTGTGCTATGCTAAAAAGTAATTTTGATTGCTGCGCCGGTACTGTTTGCCATTTTTAAGCAGAAGTCTTGCATGGCTGTACAGAGTATGTGGGTGCTCACACCATTTGATAACTCCCGGTGTGTTTTTTTTGCCTTTTCCCTCAGCTGCTGCCCAAGGACCACTAATAAACCAGTTTCCCCAGTCCTTTAGCCCAAGGAACACCCCCCAACCATTACCTCTGCATGAAGTTTTCATTTCCTATTTTTTTGCCAGTGAAAATGCAATGCCAAGTGACTTTAGGAACTACTGTATTGAGTGTAGTTGCTGCATGAATCTGTTGAAGGATTTCAAATGTACCCACAAGTTTTTTTTTTTTCTGGAGTGAAGATTTTTTTTCCTTTACTACAGGTAGGTGTATCTCAATTTCCTTTGGGTTGGCTTATTTCCTAATATTTTGAGATTTTTTTTAAGAGATCTAGAATGTGTTTGGTTGCGGTTAGCTTTCAGCAACCATCTCATAACATGCTAAATCTGCAGCTAGTAATAGTTTCCTTGCAGCTGTCATATTTATTCAGAACTTCACCCTAGGACTGTTAATGGTAAAGACTGACACCACTGCTGTTATGTGGTACATAAGCAGGGGATACCCATTCTTACACCCCCCCCCCCTGCAGACTAGGCATGGCTCTTTGGAATACAGCCTTGAGCTAGGCTCAATTCGTGTCAGGAAAACTAAATACATTGGTGACTAAGCAGAAACCTCATGGATGCACTTGAGTGGAAATGAACCAAAGACAACATGTTGACAAATGGGAGTAGACCTGTTTGCCTTCCCCAGAACTACCAATTGGACAAATTTTGTACAAGGACTCCCCACAAACAAGCTTGGAAAGTGGATGCTCTGTCCTTCAGCTGGAAAAAGTCTATGCCTTTCCTCTACTGCCTCTCCAAAGTACTACTAAAGATCAAACAGGACAAACCAAGGACTATACTGATTGCACCGGACTGGCTATGCCAACACTGGTACCCCCCTCTTGCACCGTGCATCAAACCCTGAATCTGGTAGCCTGGCTAATTACTTCATTACTTCATCTCCCCATTGCCCTCCCTCAGTAAACAAGTGTTTGGATGTCATTTTGGAGGCCAGGAGCCCTAGTACTAGAAAATCTTATGCTGAAAAATGGAAAAGATTCTGTGCCTGGAACCAAACTCAAGGGATGGGCACAGCAGTGTCCAGTTTACCTCAGATTCTTCAATACTTGACTAAGATGATTCACAAAGCCCTTTCCTTTTCCTCCAAAATTCACACCTCAGCCATTTCGGCTCATTACAACACAACCACTAATGCTATCTAAATTCCTCCTGCCATCTTTGGGAGTCTACCCAAATGTGATGGCTGCATCAGTGAAACATGCAGAACATAGTACAGTTGTCTGCACTTGCCATAAATGTAGATGGAGTTTATTCACTGGTGCAGTCCTGGTTCCCCTCCCTCCAGCCCCCTGACCTTGGCCATACCTCTACTCCCCTTTACTATGCTTAAAAGCTTTTTGATGTATTCGCTTTTTTGTTGGAGGTGTAATCTTGTTCATAGGTTAGTACTAGGCTAACTGCCCTTGCGAGCCATTTTAAGCCTAGCCAATTATCCTTTGTGAGACTCAAACCCTGCACCTTGAGTTTGTAAGGCAAACACCTTAACCATTAGGCCACCCTCCCAACCGTGTGTATGTATATATACATACACACACCCATTAGAGGGGCACCTGTCATCTGGGGCAAGAAAAATGATGTAGTGATGGCAGCTGCATGCTTTATACCCCTGCCTATCTGATGTCACAGAAGATGGGGACAGCATCTAACCCAGGATGCAAGACTGTGATCAGGCTGACTGAGGGCTACTGCAGATAAAACAAATGTGATAACTGCAACAGTGAATACACTCTAGGATTTACATTTATGGTAAGCGTTCACAACTGTACTTTTCATGCACATTGTTTCTAAGACTTTAAGACTGACTCTGTGGAAAGAGATCAGACTTGTACAGGACATGAGACCTAACACCTGTCTTTCCTCCTGTCCTGCAACGCTTCAGTGGGAGGTGGGTTATATGAATAGTTCCTTTCACAGAGTGGGGAAGAGAACTTTCTGAAGCCAAAAAAGACCTAACTGCCTGGAGATCAGCTCTGGACTTTTTATCTTAAAGCACTTGACAGAGCCCCTCAACACAATCTCTTACCCCTTCTTCCACTTTTGAGTTTGTTGGTATGGTACAAATTTTAAGAAAATGGCAACTGCTAGTCTGATGGTACTGATCTCAACCGTGTATCTATTAATTCCATTATGTTAAGGTGCAAGATGTCCTTAACAGGATGTTGACATGGACTCGTGTGTCCATGTGGAAAGCATAACTGTTATCGAAGCCAGTGCAAGAGCCTGCACAAATAAGGATGTAAATTTGCTTGGAGCTACTTTCTGGAGTACTGTCCATGCTCAAATATAAATGCATTGTGAATCGAGGATAATTTGAATATTGTGTGTCTTTTTTAAAAAAAAAAAAAAAAAAAAAATTCTCGAGTGCTGCTTCAGTTTGGATTCCTGTGAATATGCTAAGCTGTTTGACTTGGAGGTGTTCATATTCATGACAACTTGGCTGAACAGTCATTTGAAGTTAGAATGAGGAGTCATGATGTCTGCATAGTGAATTAATCTCCTCAGCATAGTTTGCAAGAAGCACCAAAGGCCAGCATAGGTAGATCCACTATTTAATGTGAGGGGTAATTCAAATCGGACAAATCATGTCCTAAACAAAAGACAATACTCAGACTAGTTTTGGCTGCCGCCTTCTTCAGTGAGTAAAAAATGGACATTTTACCAGCAGCCCAGTCATCTGTTTAAATAACTCATAGCCAATAGAAATGGAGCCATCATGTATGAGGCATAAATCAGTTTAGTAAAGAAAGATATACATCTATGGCCACATGGATGCATTTACTCGTATATGAATATGAAAAATAGTAATAGCACAGAAATGGAAAAAAAAAACTAAGTCTAGACTTACAATAACATCAGGGATTAAAGATCATTGTCTACAAATACAAATGTGTCACAACCCTAAGGAAATGAAAATGGTGCATTTGACAGAGAATGCATATGTCAAAAAAAAAAAGGTATTAATATCAACATTATCATTAAATTGAAGTGATTAAACAGAAAACATGCAGACAAATATTTAAACATGGTAATGTATGGACTAATCATAAATGGTCATTCAGTCCTGGAGAAAATAATGCACCAAGATGTATGATCCAGTATTTTTCTTTGTGACTAAGTATGCTTTGCCATCCTAGTTGGTTGTGTCTATTTCCAGTGATTTTTTTGTCTATAATGGTAAACATAAATTTGGCAGTTGGGTGTTTGGTAGTATGTAGATATAAAGCATTGGACAGTTTTTTGTTACGAATATCACTACGATATTCCCCTATTCTAATTCTCAGTGAACGTGAGGTTTTGCCCACATAGAATGAACTACATTGACAAGTCGCCAAATATATCACCCAACTAGTGGAACAGTTGCCAAAGACTCTGACATCATATACTTTACTGTTGTTGGAGCTGGTAAATTGTTTCAGCTGATTAACTTGAGCACATGAAATACAATGTCCACATGGAAACATCCCCAATAACTCATCCCCTGTGATGGTGAGTTGTTTGTATTTAGCTCCACCACTCTCCCTTTGTTTATAATGAGAAAACAAAGTTCCCAATGTTTTACCTCTCCTGAATGAAAATGAGCATTGGTTATCAAGGATCCCCCTAAGATAGTCATTGGCTAATAAAATATTCCAGTTATTGTTGATGGCTTTCCTGACAATTTGATGATTCTTGCCCAAGGTAGTAATGAGTCTGATATTATCACCCTTGGAGTTATTGCTGTGCTCCCTGTATTCCAACAATGTATGCCTTTCCTGTTTATCTGACCAAACTGGCGGATTCAATGTCAAAAATAGAGTTTCCTCTATCTAAAAATCTGGTCTTTAGATCTACTTTGGCATATATATAGTCCACCTCTGAGGAATTGACCCTACGTATTCTCAAATATTGAGATTTAGGGATGTTGCGGATGGTGTGGCGTGGATGCATGCTGGAAGCATGAAGCAATGAATTAAACTGGGGATATTTGCGATGGATCTTGGTGTTGAGTGTATGATCCCTATTTCGATACACTGTGAAATCTAGAAAGTCTATTTGATCCCTGTGTGATGTAATAGAAAACTCAATTCCCCAAATGTTGAGATATTCCAGAAATTCATTGAGGTAATTCGCATCCGCACGCCCCACCATCCAGCAATCATCTAAATATCTCCGCCATATGTCTATTTCTACTAGATATATATTGTGTAGGGCCATGAAAAGATCTGCATAAATTGGGGCAAAAGATGCCCCCATGGCCGTACCCTGTAGTTGCCAGTAGCAATCCCCTTGAAAGTAGAATACATTTTTATTAAGGACATGTTCGGACATGCAGATCAGCAATGTATTGAAACCTGGTGGGTATAATTCAGCTTTGTTTAGCCAATGTTCTGAAGCTTGAAGCCCTGCCCAGTGTGGTATGCTGGTTTATAAAGATTTTACATCCAATGTACACATCAACCATTCCGGCTCAAGCTGTGTCTCTTCAACGATTTTCAAAACTTGGGTGGTATCCTGAATTCTTGCCCTAACTTGTGAAAGTAGAGGTTTGAGATATTGTGTTAAGAATGCAGATAGTGGTTCTGTGAGTGAACCATGGCCAGAAACAATGGGCCTACCCGGGGGATGTGTGATGGATTTATGTATCCTAGGAAGCAAGTATAGAATTTGTTTGGATGGATCTTTAACCTGAAGATGTTGAAGTTTTTTTTTGGTGATGATACCCTCATCTAGTGCCGCTTGCAAGAATGAATCAATCTCCTGTTTGAATTTATAAGTGGGGTCAATACCCATGTGCATGTAGCATTGAGAGTCCGACAATTGTCGTAGACCCTCCTGGACATAATAATCCATATTGAGAATGACCAACGTTCCTCCCTTATCCGCTTGAAGAATAGCTATATTGTGATTTGATCTTAGTTCTGACAATGCCACCCTTTCGGCAGGGGTAATATTATCTGGACTAATTTGGCCTTCAAAAAGGGGAAAATGTAGATCTTTGAGTACAGCCTGTTGGAAAATGGCTACATTTTTATTCATGGGAGGCTGAAAAGTGGATTTGTGAAAAGCAAAATCAGAAGATCTTTGAGTGGTAGAGGTATCCTGTTCAGAAAAAAATATCTTGAGGTTAAGTCTACGACAATAATCAATCACATCTAGTGAAATTTGATATTGGTCAGAGAAAAAACTGGGAACAAAGCTCAATCCTTTATTCAATACTTGGTGTTGATCATCCGTAAGAACATAATCAGATAAATTAAGGACATTATCAAATTGTGTATTCATTATTTCAGTAGAGCTTGTATCAGTCCTGTCATAGAGTCTGTTCCTGTTTCTGTTGGTATGTTTCCTCCCCCCTCTGGGTTGCCTCCCATGCCTAAAGGGTATTGGGTGTTAGTTTTCTTTTTGAGAGGTGAGTTGGCTATTGTTCCACCCTCACTGTCAGTATAAGATGACTCCTCCCCTGATGTACTAGTATGGAATTGGTCTCTGTTTTTTTAGTATAGACCTGGGTCATTTTCTGGTCCTGCCTCTAGTCATACCTGGGACAGTATCCTGAAATCTCACAGTTCTCTGTGTTTGGAAGGGATGTCCCTTGTCATAGTCCATGACATCTCTATTGAATTTCTTTATTTTTCTATCTTTGATGGTCTTATCATATGTGGTAAGTTCCTTGGACAACATGTCCAACAATTCCTGATAATTAGTACTGGACTGGAATTTCTTACACTCATTACTCAAGTCTTTCACTTCTGATAAACATAGATCTATGGTCCTTTCATAATAGGAAGCTAAAATTTTTACAAAGACCATTGAACCGTCTCTAAGTGCCTCATCCCATTCGTCAGTAAGCCTCTGTTCAGATCTGCCTACTAGAGGGTGAAGTTTGATACAAAGGCCTCTGGGTGCCATGGTTTTGTGAAGATAGGCTTTGAAAAGCCTCAGATGCCAAATATTGGCCCTGAGGCCTTTAAGTCCTTTTTCCAGATTACGAAAGGCCAGTTCACAACCGTCTGGGATATTAGAAACCAGTTGGCTTGGGTTGTTGCTTGGGATATGGTCTAAACCAAAAATACCCAAATCCTCCCTATCAGCACACAACCCATCCAAAATTTTATCCAAATCCATAATAATTATCGTGTAGGTTGTCCAAGGAACTACCTATAAATTGCCAATTGTAGCAAATTTGGAAGAGTAGAGGCAGGGCCAGAAAAACTCTATATATTATTATGCCAGGACCAGGTGATAACCGGATACTCTTAATATGATACAGAACCAACTCCACAAAAGTATAGTAAAAAAGCGGGGGGGGGGGGGGTAATCAAAACCTAAAAGTATAGTAGAGTCAACTATTATTAGAGGGTACCCTTTATGTAGAGAAATATGCAGATGTGAATCACATATGCATTGATAATTATATAGATGGTATTAAATAATAACTTACTGTTTCTTAATATCCTGAGTATTAATGGATCTTGCCCAACCATAACCGTGTAGTTTAGAAATAGAGTATAAACATATATGTCTAGTGGTAATGAACCCCAAAGCTAGGATGTGAGTGAGCCAATTTTAAAAGAGCAGGTACATCAGAAAATAGTATTGAAAGCCTAATGTTCCCTATGTTCAAAATTGAAAAAAAATCTTGAATATCATAGGATATGTATTACATATCATACAATTTCTAAGATTATAACCGATGAGGGTATTAAAATAGCCCAACTAACAGTGTGCACAAAAATGACACACTAAGGTTATGATAAACCAGCAAAATCTGGTAGATGTCAATAATTTGTAAAATGTTAGTTCAGGGAATACATGTGAGCAAGCACATAAATAGTTGAACAGTATTATGGTGTATATTGTCCTAGTGTCTCCTGTATGAATGTTAAAGATACAAAAAATGGAAATGTAGTATCCAAAAACCTTGTGTATATTCATTCACTAGAAAATGAAACCGCTCTTGTAAAAAACGGGCCTATGTCTACACTACATAGCCACTGATGTGATAACACCAATAATTATATAAAAAGATATGCCAGTTTCACACATGAAATAAACTGTCCAATTAACTGTAAATAGCTAAGATGGTTCATAAATGGTATATAAATAGGTAATGTATGTAAAACTGGCGTGTACTTCTTTTACAAAAGCCTGGAGTTCCAAAGAGAACTTACTATTAGTCACAATGCAAAAAAATATACACCAACTAACGTTGAAAATACCATGTCTCCATAAACCTTATGCAGGAATATGTATTTATACCAAAACACAATCACTGGTATTTATTCCTAGTGACACATAAATATACTGTCTGTGCCCAGAAAAATAATCGTAGTTATATAAATAGTTCCCTAAAGGTTAACATTCACAGCTAAATACTGTCATAAACTTAGAGTCTCCAAATATGTACAATCCTGTTAGAATCCAAGCCTGAGTAACATTAAATATCACTATAATTATTGCGCATCTATCTAGATACACAAACACTTAAATTACACATTAAACATATATAGTCATTTCAAAGTGCAAAATTTGTGTCCAAAAAAAGTAAATTTGAAATATGGTTGTCGCCCAAATGAACATACAGGCATCAAGTCCCATTCGACTAGAAATACCTTCCGTTGAAACAAAAAGTCTCAAAGTTATAAATAGTCCATTAAATGAGCCCACGAACTTCCAAAATATTGTATACATGATGCAATGTGATCCACTTCATCAAATCTCAAATACGCGTAGGTAACATGTATCGTGACCCTCGATAGAGAGTAAATGAAGAAAAAAACGCTAGTACCCTCCAAATTGTCAATACCGAGTCTCAAAATCAGGTCCAAATGTTACGAAACCATCCACATCGCCCAAAGTCAAAAAAACATATGTAACATGTCTTGTAACCCCCAATAGAGAGTAAATGCTGAACAAAACAGAAAAAAACACTGGTGTAATCCAAGATATCAGTACCTGTGTTGGAGTTGTGTCCTACACATAGGCCATAAAAAGGAAGTATGTCTCAAATGTTGAAAAATACGCCATTAAATCCTTCAATCCAAAGCTATGAGCTTGTAACAAAGAGTAAAGTACCAAAACGAACTGCTAAATCCTCAATTCTGGTAAATATAATCCAAAACAACGCTGGTAAGGAGACCAATACGCTACCTCAGGGAAGGAGTCATCTCCTACCAAAAGTGAAACTAGAACGCCAACAGCGAGGTGGGGGAAACAGAGCTAAACAACAATCCTCGCATGTACGACATGCACGGCCAACCAAACTTGAAAGAAACACCAAAAGGCCAGCATAGGTAGATCCACTATTTAATGTGAGGTATAATTCAAATCGGACAAATAATGTCCTAAACAAAAGACAATACTCAGACTAGTTTCGGCTGTCGCCTTCTTCAGTGAGTAAAAAATGGACATTTTACCAGCAGCCCAGTCATCTATTTAAATAGCTCATAGCCAATAGAAATGGAGCCATCATGTATGAGGCATACATTTTCAAATAAACTGAAATCACAGTTTAGTAAAAAAAGATATACATCTATGGCCACATGGATGTATTTAAACTTGTTCAAATTGAGTGATAACTCATATATGAATACGAAAAATAGTAATAACAACACAGAAATGGAAAAAAACTGTAAGTCTAGACTTACAATAACATCAGGGATTAAAGATCATTGTCTACAAATACAAATGTGTCACAACCCTAAGGAAATGAAAATGGTGCATTTGACAGAGAATGCATATGTCAAAAAAAAGGTATTAATATCAACCTTATCATTAAATTGAAGTGATTAAACAGAAAACATATGTAGACAATATTTAAACATGGTAATGTATGGACTAATAATAAATGGTCGTTCAGTCCTGGTGGAAATAATGCACCAAGATGTATGATCCAGTATTTTTCTTTGTGACTAAGTATGCTATGCCATCCTAGTTGGTTGTGTCTATTTCCAGTGATTTTGTCTATAATGGTAAACATAAATTTGGCAGTTGGGTGTTTGGTAGTATGTAGATATAAAGCATTGGACAGTTTTTTGTTACGAATATCACTACGATGTTCCCCTATCCTTATTCTCAGTGAACATTTATGGTAAGTGTTCACAACTGTACTTTTCATACACATTGGTTCTAAGACTGACTCAGTGGAAAGAGATCAGACTTGTACAGGACATGAGACCTAACACCTGTCTTTCCTCCTGTCCTGCAACGCTTCATTGGGAGGTGGGTTATATGAATAGTTCCTTTCACAGAGTGGGGAGAACTCCTGAATGTTTTCTGAAGCCAAAAAAGACCTAACTACCTGGAGATCAGCTCTGGGCTTTTTATCTTAAAGCACTTGACAGTTAGAGCCCCTCAACACAATCTCTTACCCCTTCTTCCACTTTTGAGTTTGTTGGTATGGTACAAATTTTAAGAAAACGGCAACTGCTAATCAGATGGTACTGATCTCAACTGTGTATCTATTAATTCCATTATGTTAAGGTGCAAGATGTCCTTAACAGGATGTTGACATGGACTCGTGTGTTCATGTGGAAAGCATATCTGTTATCTAGGCCAGTGCAAGAGACTGCACAAATAAGGATGTACATTTGCTTGGAACTACTTTCTGGAGTACTGTCCATGCTCAAATATAAATGCATTGTGAATCGAGCATAATTTGAATATTGTGTGTCTTTTTAAAAAAAAAAATTCTCGAGTGATACTTCAGTTTGGATTCCTGTGAATATGCTAAGCTTTTTGACTTGGAGGTGTTCATATTCATGACAACTTGGCTGAACAGTCATTTGAAGTTAGAATGAGAGTCATGATGTCTGCATAGTGAATTAATCTCCGCATGAAGCTGGTTATCTCAGTTTGCCCCTTCTTCTGAGGGTCTGTCTTTGTTCATCTGGCTTCACAGGTTAGTCACTTGTAGCTGCTTAGACACATGAAAGGTGTTTTATTTGCATAACTGATTTCTCTAACAGAGAAAGTCTTACAAGTTCTGTCGTTATGCAATGTTGGGTGGCCACAGTGGTTAGTGTCACCTCACAGCAAGAGGTTCTTCGGTTTGATCCTTGGCTGGGGTGCCTTCTATGGAATCTGCATATCCTCCCTGTGGTAGTGTGGGTTTCCTCCCACATCCCAAAGACATGCTGTAGGTGGATTGGACACTAAATTGGCCCTAGCTGTGGAAGGTTGGGCTGGCAACCTGACACCATAAAACTCCACTGCCAGTCATGGGTGGACAGGTGATTTGCTGTGGCGACCCCTAACTGGGAAAATCAAAAACTTTGCATTTTGCACCCTTTTCTTTTGATGAAGCCCCTCCCTGAGGTACATACCAGTTAAAGTTTGGGTATAATCTTACTGTGTTCTTGTGCAAAATGGCCTTGATAAAGCTACAGCTGTAGATATATATACATTTATGCATATCTCTGTGTGTATATGTATGTAAGTGGGAGGGTGTCCTAATGGTTAAGGTGTTTGCCTTACAAACACAAGGTGCAGGGTTTGAGTCTCACAAGGGATTATTGGCTAGGCTTAAAATGGCTCGCAGGGGCAGTTAGCTTGGTACTAATCTATGAACCTATATATAGGTTCATTGGTGTGTACTAGGCTAATGGCCCTGGAGCCTTTACAAGCCTAGCCCAAAAAAAAAAATTGCCCAGGCACTGTGCCACCCAATGTTAGTTCACAGTAGGGCAACTGGAGTGAACTTTGTTACCCATCCATTTGCCAAGATTTATGTTGGAGGGCCAGTGAGGTGCTCTGCTTGACATGAATGAGAAGTGTATCCCAGAGTATGGGAGAGGAACCTGTCTTTCCAGCATGTTCTGTTAATTGTGGTAATGAGGTTGTGATCTCTGGGGCATAGGGGGATTGGGATTTCTGTAGGTGCAGCATTTCAAGTAGGACTGGGTCGGACATGCCTTTGTAAGTCAAGCAGAGATCACCTCTAAGTAGATAAGAGCAGCTGAAGTTTGAGTCTGTCCATGTAGGACATGTGTTTAAAGCCTAGGATCCTGTTTGTGAGGTACTTTGGTGGCCTCCTCAGCTGTGTCTGGTCAGGTACATGCCAAACTGGGCATTATATTCAGTGATTGGTCTAATGAGGGATGATGACCTTTTTCTTCCTGGATGTGAAACCTTTGGTTATAAGATGTGCTGTGTAGAAGGACTTTCTGACCACAGTGGCAATGTGGTCGAAGGTGAGGTGGCTGACCTCGGTGCCCAGATCTCTTATGGCTCCCATCAAATTCGTGAGACCTGATTTTTTTTTTCAAAGGGGATGATAATGCATTTTTTTAGGGTTAAGCTCCAGGCCATGGTTCCTACACCAGTTATTGGTCTCAGAGGCCATTTTGTAGGATGTCTGCATCACTTGGGTAGTTGATGATTATTCCTAGCTTAGTCATCAACCAGAGTCGTCCTGTGTTGGCCTGGATTTCTGAGAAGTAGATGCCAAACAGGAGAGGGTCCAGGCCCGAGCCATGTAGGACTCAACTTGTGACTGGTAACAGTCTGACATGGTAGCTGCAACTTTCACTCTGTGGGTCCTGTCTATGAGCCAGTTTGCAAACCACCTAGTGATGTAAGGATTGTTGTGTAGTTTATCAATGATGCTTAAGTGGGGGATGGTATAAAAGGCCTTGGCCAGCTCGAGATAGGCTGTATGCACTGCCTTCCCCTCAGCCACAGCCTTGGTGACTGCCTCAAAGAAGTCAGACAGGTTTAGCATGCAAGATCTCCCCTTGACAAAGCCAAACTGTGGAGTCAAGAGTTTGCCTATATCTTTGTTAAGCAGGTCCATGATGTGCTCCGTAGCTTTGCATGCCAGGCTAATGGGGCGATAGTTCCCAGGGTTTGCAGTTGCTCCCCTTTTATGGAGCGGGATGACTGTAGCAGTGCACCATTTGTTAGGGACATAGCCTAAGGTAAGGCTGTAATTGAACAAGGCATACAGATGTGGTGCCAGTTCAGTTTGTAGCTCATGTAGGATGCAACCAGGGATACTATGTCAGGTCCCATGGATGCTCTATTCTTGGCTTTGAACAGTGGACCTTTTGCCTGTGCTGCAGAAATGGTGGATACCAGGCTTTCCTCTGGTATTGTGATAGGGCCCTTGGGCTGGGAGAGGGGTATAGTTGGCACTGAATATATATACACACATACATACTGTGTATGTGTGTCATATATGTTGTTTTTCAGTTACACCCCCTTCCAATAACTTACATGCACTGTGATAGGAGATTAATGCCTCTGTACTGCTCTCAGTTGTGGATGTCCTATTTGTTGTACATTGGTACAAGTATGCATATTCTCCAGTTATCTAAGATGCACCTTTCTATCCACATTGCTATGAGTACCCTCAGAAGGTCTCACCCAACGTCTTTGTCATATATGTTGTGACCTCATCCGAACTTGTTGCTTTCCACAGCTTAATTTTCCTTAGTGCTCTTCTTATTCTGTGGTGGGCTTCTCTTCTCTCATTGTAGGCTGTTTCTGGGGCAGTAACAGCTTCTCTTAGAGTTTACTTCTTTCAGAAGCTGCTGGAAAAAACTATTTCCATCTGCCTTTGATGTCCTGTGGACTAGTGAGCATGTTGATGCTGGCATTGCTTTATAAAGGGTGTCTGACTGTCTTTATCTTTCTATGTCTTGCAACCTAATGTAGTTTCTTTGAGCCACCAACAAAGTCCCTTTCCAGAAGATGTTAGTGTCTTCAATGTCCCTTTCTTCATTATTGCAATTCCCTTAAGTCTGGATGGTGTTTTCTATCTCTCACTTTTAACTTTTTTGTCTTGCAGACTTCCTGGGCTGATGCATTTCACTGCCCAATTTGTTTAGGAACCTTATTAACATAACTGGCTTGGCCACATATCAGTTCATGATTCTTCATATGCAGTTTTGAAGTGCTGCTGTTCTTCAACTACACCTGTTTCCTCCTCTGCTTGGTGTGCTGAAGCACTGAGTACATCCTTGAACTACTGTAACTAATCCAGTCAGCTTCCAGGTCTAGAGTCTGGTACCTGTTGACCTTTCTCAACACTGCTTGCATCTGGTGTGGCACCCTGGGGTTTATGCTGTGGAATGACTTTTGCTGGCAGTGGCTTTGAAATCATTAATTCTACCCTTGTTTGCTTTCCTTACTATGGGAAATCTACCTGAGTTGTATATTGGCCACTCTTGGATGTGAACTTGTGACTCTCTGAACCATGTATTGGCTCCTATCATGCCATTTGCCAGACAGAGGTCTTTAATGGCTTCTCCTTTATTCCTGCTAGCCCACCCATGTGGAGCTAGGCAATCCTCTTCTGTTTTGTCTGTCCCAATATGTGCATTCAAGTCACCCATTATCAACAGAAGTTCGTGTTGTCCTGCTGTCTGTAGTAGGTCCTGCAACTGCTGTCTGAATGAACTCCTTTCATCAATGTCTCAAACCTGCTGTGGGTCATTGGCTGAGGTTATGAATACTGCTCTGTCATTACACTGGAGTCTGATTGCCATGAGTCTGTTAATGTCGCTCACTGCCTTTTGATGACTTTCTGTCGCCAACATTTCAACACCATTTCTGTTCTAACCTCCTAAGTAATAGACTCTGTATCCCAAGCAATGCATCTTAGCTGCACTGCACTTCCTTCTTGTCTTCTAGATAGATTGGATGTCCAGCCTCCTCCTTACCATCATATCATCAACTTCCAAGCTGTGTTTTGTGAGAGAACCAACATTGTAGCAATTCTCATTGTCTGGCAAGTTCATTGGTTTATGTCCAGCTTTCACTTGATAGAGCTATCCAAGGTAACCAATGCTGGATAACTAGACACCAGATGGCAAGTAGCTATTTGAACCAACGGTTGCTGACGGGCACAGCCAGTAAGTGTCACGTACACATTTTGTGGAGTTCACTCAAAACTTAACATTATTTTTATATATATATATATTGGTTGACGGGGTTAGTCTGAGCTGTTGGCCTTTTTTCAGTGCAGACCTGGGGAGAAGAGCCCCACAAACTTGCGCAGAAATCAAAACATTAACATTTATAGGTTTCAATTTTAACTTCCACAAATTTGCATAAAATATATATATATATCAACGGTAGCATTTTTAAGTTAGAAGCAGTAGAGCATTGAGACTATTTACAGAGTTATAGTAGACATTACACGTGGGATACTTGCAGGAAGCAGTATGCAGGTTTATTATACAAAGTTAAAAATACAGTCATGGTGGTGACTTAGAAAAGAGGCCATGTAAAAGTACAGAATAATTAGTTAATATGCTAAACAGAGCTAACACTAAGCAGAACTTAAACCAGTAAAAGGCAGAAAAGTAAGATTACAATTGGTGAGGAGCATTTTATGGAGGATATTTTTGCTAGTGGTTGGAAAGTAAAAGGAGTAAGCAGTAGAATTCATGTTCAACATGTTCTTGGCTTCTTACCATAAAAAAGAAAAAGCATGTTTATATCTTAAAAGGAGGCAATTTCTTGAAAATATATACTGAACAGAGAAGTAGAAAATGGGAGGTGAATAGTAGGTACGTGAGACTGTCATATCATTTGGCCCCATCAGCACATTTCTGATGGTCAGAGATTGGAGATCCTGCTACAAGGGTTCTTTTTTTAAACAGCGGAATTAATGGTCCGACAGTGGTACTTTATACATTGTCAGATATGCATTATGGTTGATCAGAATGCCTGAACACACAGCAGTGGCTTCAGTTTTTCAAACATGTTCTGATAGGTCAGATATGTCTGTGTATTCAATTTCTGGAAGATAAATGTCTCACTGTGTGTATACCAGTTGGACTACATAATGTTTTAAATTGTACCTTGAAGCCAGAATGATAGTGCTGTGTGATTTGCTGCAGGGAGTGGAGTATTCCATTTATTGTACTGTTGTATAATTCACAGTTGTAGATAAAATAGTATCGCCAATTTTGCCTGTCTTAACATTTGGAGATGTGCCTTTTTATGTGACTTGCAAAAGCAGTCTGTATGGTACACATGTAAGGAAATTAGTAATTGATAGTCGTATGGTACAGTGGATTAGAGATTGCACAAGCATGGATGTAAATTGTTTTTATGCTACTATCCAGTCCATGTTTAGATGTAACAGTTTTGTGAAACGGGCACCATGTGAATATTAATGAGGATCTTCAGTTTAAAAACTGGTTTCCTCTGTGGTACTTCTACCCTCATCTGAGCCTATTGCTCAGATTCCAGTGAAAATGCTAAGTTGTTGTCTGTGACTTAGGGTTTTCATGCATATGCATCACACCTGCTTCATCTTCTGTTGCTGAACAGTCGGTTGAAGGTACACTGAGGAGTTATGATGTCTGCATAATGGAATCATCTCCTCAGCATGATACCTGTTAGCTCAGCTTGCCCCTTCCTTTACTGAAAGCCAGAGTCATTGTTATTCATCTGACTTCACAAGTTATACACTTGTAGATGCCAAGATAACCGAAAGGTGTTATCTACATGACTGCTCTGGCTTCAAATTTTTATAGAAGCTCTTGTATGTCTTTTAGCATTGTTGATACCTTAGGACTTTTTCACCCTTTTCTGAAGCCATATCCTATCCCTGTGGTACATATGAGTTGATTATGTATAATCCTACTTAAATGCTGTAATCACATTTGCTTTGTTGATGTTCATGGCTAAATGTTCTTTCAAGCTTGATCCCTGCTGAAAGAATTGTTTTCATATAAATGCCACTGTCACAGGTACATATAAAATGACTGTAGTATATTGGAGGTCGTCTGGTTTATCTAGCGTCTTGAGGAAATGTGTGAAATTTTGCGCATCACTGAATAGAGAAACTTGTACTGGCAGCTTGCAATAGACAATATTGATGAACAGTATGCACACTGTTCACAACAGTCAGAGTAGGCACTGCATTGCATGAAGGAAATATTTTAAGTTGACTAAAAAATGGCACCAATAAGTGTGTACAGAGAACATCAGTAGTACACACAAATATAAGGAGAGACCTCAGTAGCATGCATAAGGGATAAAAAAAAGCAGAAGACTGAAATTCTGTGTAAGGCAGATATGAATATACTTTGAGTAGAGTATTATTTGCAGAGGGAGAGCCCAATCTGTCAATGTGTGAGATTTATTGTAATCTGTGTATGTTACAGGCATGTTTAGAGGAAAAACACCTTTATATCAAGGATTGCTAAAAGCATTTTTGTAACCTGATTTACTTTAAAAGTGTTATTCAGGTGATTGGTAAGGAGATGAGGAAACACTTAGAAGTACGCTAGGCAGACTGCAAGCAAATCTGTTGTATATTTTTATGCAAAGTTGACTGAGCTAGCTGAACCTTGAGGGTGGGAAATGTGATACTCTTGCTAGCAGGGGGTTGGAATATGGGAGGAGTAACTTTAGAAGGAATTGAAGGAGATCAAAGTTAAATGTCCAAAAAAAGCTGATCTCAGCAAAGAGCTGCTATTTCTGGAAGCTTTTTTCACAGAATGTGTAACATCAGCAGCAACCACATTTGTAAAAGGTACTGCATGACAGTGAATTATACTTTTACTGAGTGCTCTGAAAAATAGCTGATGTTAAGTTGTCTATCTCGCCTTCATTCCTGCTGGATGGGTTCGGAGCCGATCTCGGCTCCGACTCGGCCACTCTAAAAGCTCGAGAGTTGGTTCCACCGGCTCGAGGCTGCCCCTATATCCCACAATGCTAGGCGTGAATTACCCCAGATCTCGTTTGCCGCTACAGCGATCGAGGTGTTTTTCTACCGGCTCCAGGTTAGTTTAAATTAGATTAGTCTAATAACCTTTAAACTTACTCTAGCTTAGTTTATCCCCTTTTTACTTTTAGTGTAGTGGATATTTATCCTTTCTACCATCTTATCCAGCCCCTTCTTCAAGAACTAATAAGTTCTTTCCTTAGGCCTTCGGGCCCTTCCTTCCCTTCAGTGTGTGTATGTGTTTTTGATAGGAGTTCTATATCCTTAACTTAACTTAATTTTCAGAAGTTTTGTTAGAGTAATTTTACTTAGATATTTCTGACAGTGTAATCAGTGTGTGTGTGTTGTTTGTGTGTGGTTACACTTCGGTTCCTTGAAAATGTCCAAGGATTCAAAGGTCTCAGGCTTCAAGAAGTGTGACTCGTGCTGTCAGAAAATGTCTCTGACAGACGGTCACACTTCTTGTGTGTACTGCCTGAGACCTTTACACCTGCAGGACTCTTGTGCTGTATGCCATGGATTCAGCCCCAGAGTCCTGCAGGAAAGAAAAAACAACCTCATACTAAGGGGTTTGTTTAAGCCTGAAGGTTCCCTATCTGTTACCTCGGGAAAACCTTCCAAGGCTTCTAAGACCTCGGCTCCAGCTTCTGAGTCGAGGCCTAAGGCTTCGAAGCCTACTGCTACATCGGCTCCGGCTGGAGCCGATGAGTCTTTGACTACAGTTTCTGTGGTTCCCTCGGCTCCGGCCGGAGCCGAGGCATTGGAGATTCCTGGGTCGGCTCCGATCAGACCATCGGAGCCGACATCTAGAAAGAGGTCGAGGTCACCATCCCTTGGCTCCGTTCATTTGGCTCCAGCGTCTCCCTTGCTGTCTGAATGGAGCCACAGATCTCACTCCTCCAGGTCATCGAGGCTCTCGGATCATGACCTCCAGAGGGTAGTGAGTCGACTTTTAAAGTCCGAGGCACTGGCCCAAATGCTTCAGAGCCCGACTCATCAGTCGATGCCTCAACCTATTCCTCTAAATATTCCTCCTCCGACTCCTTTGAGCTCGGAGCCGGGGCGCCTCGGAACTGAGACTGTGGTAGCGTCGGAGCCGATACATTTGTCTTCGGCTCCGTCGTCGGCTCCGATTTCTTCTTTTGAAGAATCTCGGCGCCAGACTTCCCTCGTCGGCTCCGAGGGGGTGAATGGCATCGGACCCTTGTCTGACCCCCCTCTCCCTCTCGGTGCTTCGGCGCTGGTGAGTTCGGCTCTGACATCGGCCTCGGAGCCATCTCTGTCGGTGCCGAGGGAGGTTCTCAGCTTCTCGGAGCGGGGACCTCTGGCTCTGCCTGACAGGGGTGCGTTCGAGGTCATGCGGAGTGTGTTGGAACCTTGTTCGACTCCACAGTCGGCTCCGTCCGCCCCTCCCTCTTCGGTGCCTCTGGTTATGTCGACTCACTCCCTCATCCCAGACCGCAGAGAGCCAGCTCCTCAAGAATCCCCTGTGGGGATCTCATCTTCTTCCGAGGCCTCCCGTGAATTGGCAGGGGAGCCCCCTAGGAAGAGAAAGTGTAAGAGGAAGCACATAGACTCACCTGAGTCTGTCACCTCTGACACAGATTTAGAGGATTCCGAGGGTTCCCCCCATTCCCCTTCTGAAGATGTCTCCTTTGCGGACATTCTAGAGATCCTGAAACAGAGGGGAAATTGGCCAGCCCTTAACCCTTCGGAGGATGAATCTGTGTATCTTGAGGCATTTGGCTCTCGCCCTTCCACCTCCTGGGTGTCCCCTTTGATCCCCTCATGCAGGTGGTGGCAAAGAAAGCCTGGACGGCTCCTGACTCAGTGGTCCCTACCCCCAGGAGACCTTCTAAATTTATAACAGCACCAACTGACAAACAATTTCTGACCAAAGGTGTTACAGTGGATGCTATGGTGGTAGCTGCTGCCACCAAGAAGGAACTAGCTGATCCTTCAGTACCTGTTCATCCCCCTAACAAAGAATCTAGGTCTATGGACAGGTATGGGAAGCGGATGTTTTCGTCAGCGACCTTTGCAATGCGTTCGCTGAACTACCTATGCCATTTCACCCGTCTCCAAAGAGACTTGATCAAGGAAGCGGGTGAGATGTTGAAGAATCCTACAGCTGCAGATTTTCAGGACAAAATAAACACCCAGCTGACTACCCTGAATTCAATAGCTAACTCCTCCATGCGCCTCCTTTCATATGCGGCTGATGGAGCGAGTAGAGCCGCAGGGACAGGTGTCGCCTTACGCCGGCATGCCTGGATGCGACTATGCAATTTTGCGGACCCCTTTAAAACATCTTTCACTAATTCCCCGTTTGATGGATCATCTCTCTTTGGTCCTCAAGTGAAAGAAACCTTGACTAGGTGCGAGACGGATGGCAAAACTCTGTCTGCCATCGGAGTCCGTTTTTCTACTCCTTCTAGACCTTACCCCAAAAGCCAGAAAAGTGGGAAAATGTGGTTCCGCAAACAATCTCAAGGGAATTTGCCTGACGCACAGAGTCGGTTCCCCTCCAGAGGCAGAGGAGGGAACAATAATGGTAGACGTCGCCCCAGAGGCAGAGGGGGTCCGCAGAACCAGGGCAATCGAGAAACCTTTTCCGATAAGCCCTTTCAGCATCCCTGAGGTGTTGCCCGACTGTCCACCTTCGGAGGTAGTCGGGGGAAGATTGTCACTGTACCCAGAAGCCTGGCTATCCCTAACTCAAGACAAGTGGGTACAGTCCATCATTTCCGAAGGCTATTCCATTCCCTTCGTTCGCATTCCAAACCAATCAAAAAAATCCATTCCAGATGTTCCACCCGCTCAAAGGGATCTTGCAGCTTTGGAAATTTCAAAGCTGCTTGCAAAAAGAGCAATTCAGCCAGTTCCAGCAGACCAGCAAGGATCCGGAATCTACTCCAGGTTCTTTTTAGTTCCAAAGAAAACAGGGGACTGGAGACCAATTTTGGATCTCAGTATCTTGAACAAGTCGGTCAAGAAAACAAGATTTCGGATGGTCACGCTACAGTCCATCCTTCCCCTATTGGGAAAGGAAAACTGGATGTGCTCTATAGACCTTCAGGATGCGTACTATCACATAAAAATGAACAGACGCTCCAGAAGATTCCTCCGCTTCAGGCTGGGAACCAGTCATTTTCAATTCAGGGCCCTGCCCTTTGGTCTCACCACCGCCCCCCGGGTGTTTACCAAATGCATGGCAGTGGTAGCTTCTCATCTGAGACGTCAAGGATTCCAGGTGTTTCCATATTTGGACGACTGGCTCCTCACAGCTCCCACCAAGCATCTTCTCTTAATGGCCAGGGACTACACCTTTCACATTTGTCAAAAGTTAGGCATTTCAATAAATTGCGAAAAGTCTGTTTTGTCGCCTTGTCGTACTATTACCTTCATAGGCGCAAATCTAGACACAGTCAACATGTCTGCGAGACTAACAGATCAGAGAATAGCAGACATACACAAACTGGTCTCGCTCCTCTTCAGCAGCAACAGAGTCAAAGCCAGGTTAGTTCTGAAAGTATTGGGGATTATGGCGGCTGCCATACTTCTGCTTCCATTAGCCAGATTCCACATGAGAATCCTTCAATGGATGCTCTTCACACAATGGTCATACCAGCAACTTCCGATGTCCCACACCATTATGATTACGCAAACATGCAAGAATCATCTTCTGTGGTGGATGTCTTCCCTCAGCTCTTCTTGGGAAGACCCTTTGTTCCTTCCTCCGGTTGCTACTCTGACAACGGACGCCTCCCTGATCGGGTGGGGGGGGCATTATCAGGGCAGAACTGTCCAGGGCACATGGCAACCAGACGAATGCCACTTGCACATAAATGTTCTAGAGATGAGAGCAGTGCTTTTAGCGTTGCAAGCCCTTCAACACTCTCTTCCCTTGGGAACGATAGCAATCCAGACGGACAATATGTCTGTAGTGTGGTATATCAACAAACAAGGCGGAACCAGGTCCTATCCCTATGTCGAGAAGCACTCAGACTGTGGCAATGGGCGATTTCTTCTCAGCGGTTTCTGATAGCAACGCACATCCCCGGGAAGTCCAATCAAATCGCGGACAAGTTGAGCAGAGCTATCCTCATGCCTCACGAGTGGTCTCTGAAAGACTCTGTTGTGAGAGAAATTTTTCTCAAGTGGGGTCAGCCTTGCTGCGATCTTTTTGCTACTCCCCAAAACAGCAAGTGCAGAGATTATTTCACCCTATTCCCGTTACCAGGCCAGCCCAGCAGAGACGCTCTAGTCCAAGTTTGGCCCCGGGGGACTTCTGTATGCATTTCCTCCCTTCCCACTAATCTCTCAAGTGATACAGAAAGCTATCGCTCAGAAGGCCTCATTGATCCTCATTGCCCCTTACTGGCCTCGACAGGTTTGGTTCCCCTTTCTACATCAGTTTCTGTTGGAGCAACCTTGGCATCTGGACCTAGTTCCAGATCTTTTGATCCATCAGTCGGGTCAGTTACATCGCTCCCTCCCCTCTCTGAACCTCACTGCTTGGTTCCTCCAGTTCCAACCTTAGCCAGGCTTCCTCAAATATCTCATTCTGTTCGAGATATTTTGATAGCTTCCCATAAATCATCCACTCGAAAGATTTATCTCAGTAAGTGGAAACGTTTCGCCCATTGGGCTCAAGGAAGGGACTTAGATCCTTTCACTGCTCCCATCCATATGGTTCTTGATTTTCTAGCTGAACTCTTTCATGCAGGTTCATCTCCTTCTACTCTCAAAGTTCAATTGGCAGCTATATCTAACTTTCATGTGGGCATTTCAGAGTCTGCCATAATGTCCCACAAGCTTTGCAAAGCCTTTTTGAAGGGAGTTTTTCTTCTCAGACCTCCTATAAGAAATCCTCCTCCTCCTTGGGACCTTAATTTAGTTCTCAGTTCTTTGATTCTCCCCTTTCGAACCTGCAGCTTCCTGTTCTTTAAAATTGCTATCATGGAAGACTCTCTTTCTGGTAGCTATTACTTCAGCTAGAAGAGTTTCAGAACTTCATGCACTCAGCTGTCGACCACCATATCTGTTGTTCCACAAAGACAGGGTTTCCTTACGAACCAACCCGTCCTTTTTACCTAAGGTAGCCTCTGCGTCTAACCTAAATCAAAGCATTGATCTTCCTGTGTTTTTTCCAGGATATTCTAATAGGTCTGAACAAAAACTGCATTGGCTAGATGTTCATCGTCAGTTAAGGTACTATTTGGATAGAACCAAACAATTCAGAAAAACTGACCAGCTGTTTGTCTCCTATGCAGAAGGCAGAAAGGGACTTTCTGTTTCCAAGGTATCGCTATCTAGATGGCTAACATCTCTAATTTCAATTGTTTATGAAATTAGACACCAAAAGCTGCCTAACAAACCTAAGGCCCACTCCACCAGAGCTTTGGCTACTTCTATAGCCTTCCAAGACAGACTGCCTATTGACACCATTTGTGCAGTGGCTACTTGGGCTACTCCTCACACTTTCATTTCACATTATACGTTGGATTTGGCTTCTAGGCATAGAGCTAACTTTGGTACCACTGTTCTCAAGAGTCTGTTCCGTTAGGCCACCCGGGACAAGGTGCTAGGGACGCGGTCCCATCCAGCAAGAATGAAGGCGAGATAGACAACTTAACATATAGAAGTTATGTTCTTACCATAACGTTCCATGTTAGTTGTCTTCCTCTCACCTTCTTTCTTGCGTCCCACCCTCCTTCCCCCTGGCCTGGACAGACCTGGAGGAGTTTGATTATGACCTCTCTTTCTACCACCTCTTTGCTATACCTATATGCTCTGCGGTGCATATTTTCAGGGATCAGGATTTAGGTCACCTTTCCTCTTTCCCTTTGTTATAGAGGTGGACTCTCTTTCCAGTATTTCTGGTTGTATTTTTAGCTGGGCCTAGCTCACAAACGAGATCTGAGGTAATTCACGCCTAGCATTGCGGGATATAGGGGCAGCCTCGAGCCGGTGGAACCAACTCTCGAGCTTTTAGAGTGGCCGAGTCGGAGCCGAGATCGGCTCCGAACCCATCCAGCAAGAAAGAAGGCGAGAAGAAGACAACTAACATGGAACGTTATGGTAAGAACATAACTTCTATTTCTTGTCTGTTCTTCCATTCTAAGTGAATGGAACAGTAATGTGACAGTCCAGCTATGGGCACTGTAATCTCATATACAATGGACTTGCAATGTATTATGGGGAAGATTTTTCTGTAGAATAAATCTTAACTCTCATCAGGATGTCTGCCCACAGGAAGGCGGTCAGGGGTACAAACAGAATAAAATTGGTAGTGACTACTACTGTCTGGTACATACAGGTTCGCAATGAGCCAAACTTAAGGAAAAGTTAAAACCTGTATCTGTTTTAATTATTTTCCTGTAGTGGTCCTTTAAGGTATTTGCCCAAACAGAGCCTCCTACTATCACCTTTATTGCTTCTATACTATAATGGCAGGCAAACTATCTGAAGAGACTGAGGGTGGCATTGTGGGTTAGCAGAGATTTTTTGGCTGGCATGAGCTTGGTAACTACTGTGTCTGATCCGAAGACTGAACTGAAGTCCTAACAGTAATGGTTGAGTAAAGATCTAAAACATAGATGGAACGTTATGGGAAAATGTAACTTTTTTTCTGGACTTGAGCACAGAATATATTTAAAAATAAAGCTATCTTTCCTTGATTGCCGTACCAGTTGTAGTTTTGAAATTGTAAGTTCCTGATTTTCTTTGCCGATGTCTGTAAGTATGAAGTAAAAGAGGAAAGAGCATCCCCTGTCTGCTTCCTATGTTTGAACATAGAAAGGAACCCTCCCACCTTAATTCTAATTTGGACTTTTCTTTTAACATTGGGAATAAATTATTACATTGCCCTATTGGTAAAATCTCAGCTGATTCCAGATGATTGGGTTTTACTGTTGCAGTCATCAACATCACAAAAAGAGCTCTATGCCAAATGGTTCTCGCATTAAAGAGTGCACCGAACTGGCAACGGGGGACATAGTGGTCTGGGCCTAAACAAGTGATGCACTAAGAATGAAAGTCTGTGTGGGATCTGCTTTCCACAGGTAAGAGAATTAACTTTTTCGGACATCAGAGTAAGAAAAAAAGGGTCCCCAATGGGGTACTTGGCTTTAGATGTTTTCTGCTGAAATTTGACTTCTGGTAGCGACCGACCGGCACTTTGCAAACTGCTTCTGCTACGGGCTCCACTGCAAGAAAGAGTGATGTAATGATGTTGGCTGCCTTGCTTTATAGTACTGACGTCGGACTACAGGTGACAGCAGCCAGTGCACAAAAACATTGACTCTGGTATTCGGGCTGGCCGAGGACTACCACAGCAGGGAATAACCCACAGGTGATGACTGCAACAGTGAATACACGCTAACATCTACATTTATGGTAAGTGTACACAACTGTACTTTTTCTCTGATCAATGGGAAGCAGCAATTAATACACTAATGGTGGGTCTTCATGTAGAGTGCTGTTAATCAAGATGTATGCCTTCTCTCCAAGTCTCATTGATTTAATATGTCAAATTTGATGTCCTTTTCATTTCTCTGGTATTGGATCAAAAGTGGCTGCTTTCCAGGGCTTTAGGGTCCAAGTTTCAATAATCCTCCCTCTACCCACAAGTCTTGAGGTAGTGGTGGTTTGGCAATAAGTACAATTATTCAAACAAAATATATATAAAGATATATGTGTGCGTAGATGTTCTTCGTGTTTCAGTCATCACATTTGGGTTATCTGCCTGCAGGTAGCCCTCAGCTGGCCTGATTACCAGAGTCTTCGGATTTCTGCGTCAGATGCTGTCACTTCTTCCTTGACGTCAGGTCATCAGGGATATAAAACATGCAGCCGATGCCATTACATCAGTCTTTCTTGCTGTGTGGTGCCCGAAGCAGTTAGCAAGTGCTGGTCGGCCGACTCCTGAAATTTTCACTTTTGAGTTTCAGACCTGAGGTCTTCAAAAAAGCTAAGTACCCCATTGGGGATCCTTTTTATTGCTCTAACAGATGTCAGTAAAAGTTAACAATTGTCTTAAAAAACAAAACTGAAAGGGGCAGCCAAAACACGACAATAAGAAGCTGCCTATTTGTTAAAAATAAAATGAAAAAAATCCAACAAGGTCAAAGACTTAATTCTGTAAGCGCTTTCACATTCAAGGGGAATGCTTCATCAGACTGTTAACTTAATTGGTACCATTTAAAAGCTTTAACATTTCATTGTCAAGCTAGTCACGATTCAGCTCATGAATATTGAATGAAAATAATATAGTTCATCAAAAACCTTATAGATAATTCATTAAAAATATTTTAACAAATATAATAATCTCATATTTATGTAACTGTATAAGTAATATATATGAAACATATAAATGTATATATACAAAAGATATATAAAAATCTGATAATTGTGTATTGATGAATATAAAACCATATGTATTGGTAACTATATACACAAAAAACTTATTGGTTATCTTTGTCATGAATTATAACGTCATAAAAATATGACATGTAACTATTCATTTATCCTTTGTGTATAGAACAGTATATCTGTACTTCAACACTACATACTTTGTGTATATACAACCATACCTAATAGGAACTGTGTGTATATATATATATAAACATACAATACTAATATATACTTATAACTTTAATCAAAAATATAAAGAATTTTTTATATAAACTAATAAGAAATAAATACGTGAAATAATATATATATAGAACACATATTAATGCCTATATAATACTTATGTGTTTTCTAATGTTTAAGATCCTTAGCTGCTAGAAAGGGTCTCATGGACACCTTATCATTGAGTCCTAGCCCTCTATCTGCTTGTAATCTTAATATCCATCTCATTTCTCTCTACTCTGTATAATTCTTATAATTATCTAGCCTAGCATTCCTATATATCATTTCTAATACCATAAATTTAAAATTGTGTAATGTGCCTTTGTTTATATGTTTTGCTAACGCATTATTTTCGTCCTCCCTATTTATTGCATAAATATGTTCTTTCACTTGTTCCCTTAAGGTTCTATTTGTCATTCCTACATAGAACGAGTTGCATTTACAATAATTGTTAAAGATACCGAACATTTTATTAGAAGCCTTTTTGAATATACAGCACTGGAGAAAAACAAAGAAATAAGTTGTATGTTAACTCTGGATGTAAATTCTCTTTTCACATCCATTCCAAATGACATAGGCATTGAATATATGAGATTGTTTTTAATTGAGCATGATATACCTAGACACTTAATAATCAAATGTACTATGTTACTGGACATCGTCCTTAATAATAATGTTTTTGTATATGAAGGAAGCTATTTTTTTTTTTTTACAAAAAAGGGGAGTTGCCATGGGTACCCCATGTGCTAACTCCTATGCAAACATCATGATAGCGTATTGGGAACATACATACATATTAAGAAGTGAATATGAAGAAAACATTTTATTATATGAACGTTTTGTAGACTATGTTTTTTTGTTATGGAGAGGAGAAGAAACCAAACTTTCTGATTTCATTGATTACATAAATGGAACCACCAATTTTCTATCTTTTGACAGGTAAATGGTCAGCATCAAACATAGAGTTTTTAGATGTTCTCATTACTAATGAAAATACAGACACAGCTGTACAGAAAGGAATGTAGAAAAAATTCCATATTACATCGTACCAGCATGCACCCTCCACATATTTATAATAATATAGTTAAAGGGCAAGTGTTGAGAATATCTAGATTAACTAGTAAGGAATCTATATTCCATGAAACTGCTGAAATCATGCATGGGGAATTCAAAGAAAGGGGGATATAGAGAAGAAACTGAATTGCTATTTCACCAAGACATTGTTAAGAGAGCTTCAAAAGGGAAACCTTATACTCTCAGCACAAAGAAGTGAACACACAAAAGACAGGAGCATGACATATATGAATAAACCAGTAACTTCATTTACAAACAAGAAGAAGATTAAAAAAATTTTTATTAATAATTGGAATATATTAAAAGTAGATGAAAAATTGGGTGCTATGGTAGGAGAACATCCCAGATTTACCTACAAAAGCACGAAATCATTGAAACGCGTGTTGTGTTATGAAAATAATGAAAAACAAACACTAAGATCTATCAGAAAAGGAACTTTTGCTTGCAGGAGTTGCAATCTATGTCCCTTCATGTTAAATGACCACAAGTTTGTACATCCAGAGACAGGAAAGGAATATGAATTTAATAGTTATGCTGACTGCAGAACACGAGATTTGATTTACCTTGCTACTTGTGGTAAATGCAACTCGTTCTATGTAGGAATGACAAATAGAACCTTAAGGGAACGAGGGAAAGAACATAGTTAAATATAAATAAATATATATAGGTAAATAGGGAGGACAAAAATAATGTGTTAGCAAAACTTATAAACAAAGGCACATTGCACAGTTTTAAATTTATGGTATTAGAAATGATATATAGGAATGCTAAGATAGGGAATTATAAGAATTAAACAGAGCAGAGAGAAATGAGATGGATATTAAGATTACAAGCAGATAGAGGGCTAGGACTCAATGATAATGTGTCCATGAGACCCTTTCTAGCAGTTAAGGATCTTAAACATTAGAAAACACATAAGTATTATATAGGCATTAATATATGTGTTCTATATATATTATTTCACAAATTTATTTCGTATTAGTTTATATAAAAATTTCTTTATAATTTTGATAGTTATAATTATATATTAGTATTGTATGTTTATATATATATATATATATATATATATATATATATATATATATATATATATATATATATATATATATATACACACAGTTCCTGTTAGGTATGGTTGTATATACACAAAGTATGTAGTATTGAAGTATAGATATACTGTTCTATACACAATAGTTTATACTTCATATGTAAGGATAAATGAATAGTTACATGCCATATTTTTATGACGTTATCTACAAAAAGACATTATAATTCATGACAAAGATAACCAATAAGTTTTTTATGTGTATATAGTTCCCAATACATATGGTTCTATATTCATCAATACACGATTGTCAGATTTATATATATATATATATATATATATATATATATATATATATATATATATATATATATATATATATATTTATATATTTCATATATATATATATATATATATTATTTATACATTTTTATAAATGTCAGATTATTATATTATATTTGTTAAAATTCTTTAAAAATGTTTTTAATGAATTATCCATAAGGTTTTTGATGAACTATATTATTTTCATTCAATATTCATGAGCCAAATAGTGATTGGCTTGACAATGAAATGTTAAAGCTTTTAAATGGTACCAGTTAAGTCAACAGTTAACAGTCTGATGAAGCATTCCCTTTGAATGTGAAAGCACTTACTGAATTTTAAAGTCTTTGGCCTTGTTGGATTTTGTCATTTTATTTCTAATAAATAGTCGGCTTCTTATTGTCATGTTTTGGCTGCCTCTTTCAGTTTTGTTTTTTGGGATTTTATGGACATTTGCTGCAGCTGAGGAGCCTCTTCCTTGTCTTGGAAATTCTTTTTCAGTTTTAACAATTTTATTACCTGTGGAAAGCAAATACCTCTCAGAGATTTTCATTTTTACTGCATCCCTTGTTTAGGCCCAGACCAAGATGTCCCTCTTTGTTGGTTTTGTGCCTTGTTCAATGCCTGAACTATTCATTGTCAGGCTATTTCTGCAGCTAATTACTTTCATACTCATTCTGTGTACTCTGAAATGGCTTCGTCAAGCCATCTGACTACCAATATTCTGAAAAAACATAAGGATAAAGACGGACCACGTAGGTCCAAAACTGCCAATGCTTCTGTTAAGCTAGTCACCAATTTGCCGGTACTCAGTGAGGTGCTTTTGCAGCCCCTGATACCCACTACTTCTGATTCTCAGGCCTCTATTGAGATTCACTCGGAGTCTGGTATGCCGTGAGATGCTTCTTCAACTGTGGAACCTGCAGATGTCTCTACCTTGGATGGGTCTGGAGCCACTGTGCAGGCACCGGCTTCTGAGGGTGTATTCAGGCCTGCAGACATTCATATTAAACCAATGCCATTGTTTTCATCCAGGCCAAAAACTCACACCATGCCTAGAAAACCGACAACCAAATGGCAGGCTCAAGCCCATATACCTAAAAACAAATGCTTAGAATGGCTGGAAGACCTTATTACCTTAATTAGTGGAAGCCAGCCTTCCCCCTCTAAGAGACCTAGAACTGATTTTCTTTCTGATCAGGAATCTGCTACTTCTGATTACCAGGATTTGCCCTTATCTACTTGTGAGGATTCTGATGCAGAGGATTCCATTCCCTCTGCTTCCCCTTCAGAGGATTTTTCTTTCGGTGAAACCTTGCACACACTTAGGGAGCATTTCTGCTGGGAAATCCAGGATTACTCTGAGTCCAAAAAGAGACTTGGGGAATTCTTACTACTGCCTCAACACAGGCCTTTAGCTGTCCCTCCTGTTCTGGACATTGTAGATGATGCTTTATTGGAATCTAGCCTTACCCCAGACACTTATCTCCAGCTCCCAGAAAACCTAACAGGTACTAAAGAGTACCTGACTCTGACAAGTTCCTCTTCAAGAATCCTTCTGCGGATCCAGAGACCATTTCCCAAGGGCCAAAAGGTATTAAGGCTACTGCTGCCAAAAATCCTACCCCTTCTGATAGAGAATCTAGAGCCTTAGATAGATGGAGTAAGAAGGTATGCACTTCTGTTACTTTGGCCATTAGGGCTTTAAATTGCCAGTTTCATATGTTAAAAGTAGCAGCATGTTATGGGGCTACTTAAACAGAAAATTGTTGATTCCTGACTGTACTGAACACAAAGAATTACAGGATTTAATGAATTCTGCAGAACAAGTTGGTAAACATACTTTGCAATGTGGTTTTAACACTTTAAAGTATCTTGCAGGGCTGCTGTCACTGGGTCTGTAATTAGAAGGCATGCGTTACGTGCCAGGTCATATAAAAGCTAAATTACTGGATGCTCCCTTAAACCAAGTCTGCCTTTTTGGCAACAAAGCAGAGGTCCTCAGAAGGATGGTGGAAAAAGCTAAATCTATGCAAACTGTATTTCCTACAAGTGCAGCCTCCCAGATTCTGTAGGCATTGGCCTTCAAAGAACTGGTCCTTTCCAGTCCCTTCTAGGCCTTCTCAATCCAAACCCAGGAACAGCAGACCACCTAGGCTACAGTGTCAGGCTACGCACAGACCTAAACAGTTGGGGGCTCCCACTTCCAAAGCAGGGAGTAGTAAGCCACCCCCTATGGAAAAATGGCACAATGACTTAACCTTTCCAAGCCCTGGTCATCTACCTGCTCGCTTAGGAGGAAAGCTCGTCCTGCCTGCAAAACAACTGGGAACTCATTACCCAGGACAAATGGGTTTTGAACAGGTTTACCAAGGATACAGATTCCACTTCCACACACTACCAAACCCCAAACGGTTGGCCAGACCTACCCCCAAATCAATGGGTGGAGGCCCAACAGCAGGTTCTCTCTCTTCTCAATATCAGGGCTATTCAGCCTGTCCCAGCAGAACAAAGGGGACAAGGTTTTTATTCAAGACTTTTTCTGATACCCAGAAAAGACCACTGGCGTCCCATCCTGAACCTATGTATTCTCAACACCTTTCTAGTAGTTCCAAAATGCTAACTGTGCAACAGCTTCTTCCCGTGCTAGCCAAGGATGCCTGGCTGGCAAACCTAGACTTAAAGGAAGCTTACCTGCATGTCCCAATAAGGGAATCTTGCAGGAAATCCCTATGCTTCAGGGCAGGCTCCATCAGTTCTCTGCACTTCTCTTTGGCTTATCTACTGTGCCCAGCATATTCACAAAGTGTCTAGCTCCAGCCTTTGCATTTTGCAGGCAGAGGAATATTCAAATTTACCCATAAGTGGACGATTGTCTTATTCAGGCAGAAAGCCAGGACTTGCTGTTACAACACCTGGAATTCGTAAAGAAACTTCTAACCTCTCTGGGGTACACCATCAATGAAAAGAAATGTCACCTAGTACCCTGCCAACAGATTGTATTCCTGGGAGCAAGCTTGAACACAACTTCCCAGATGGCATTACTCACTCCGGAGAAATAAGTTTGACAACCTACTTCAAACTATTGGCCACAAAACCCCAGCTATCTGCAAGGAAAATATTGCAAGCCCTGGGGTTCATGGCCTCTTGCATTTTACTAATTCCATATGAGGAAACTCCAGTGGTATCTAAAAAGCCTATGGTGTCAACATTCTGAGGATCTGGAAACTGATTTCTATCATTCCTTGTATGATGACAAGAGTTCCTTTGGTGGGCAGAGGCCTGCTACCACAACAAGGGACTCCCTTTCTACTCTACCCCCTGCCACCCAAACCCTAACAACAGATGCATCAGACTATGTATGGGAGGCTCACATGGCAGGGCAGTGCATTCAGGGCAGGTGGAACCCAAGACAGGTGCACCTGCATATCAATCAAAAGAAAATGTTAGCTACAGAATGCCCTGACAGCCTTCAAACACCGTATTCTTCCAGGACAACTATTGGTAAAAGCAGACAACACCACAGTTATGTGGTACATAAACAAGCGGGGGGGGGGGGAACCCACTCATACCCTCTCTGCAGACTAGCCATGGCTGTGTGGAGCACAGCCTTGAGCTACCAAGTACACCTGCAAGCTCAATTCCTGCCAGGCAAAAGTACAGTTTTGTACCTACCATAAATGTAGATGTTCAAGTGAATACCCTGCTGCAGTCATCACACTTGGGTTATCCTGCCGTCAGGCGGCCCCGCAATCGGCCCGAATTCCAAAGTCTTGGTCCAGCATCGGTTGCTGTCGCTTCTTCCCTGACATCAGTGCGCCAGGGGTATATGAGAGGCATCCAATGCCATTTTCTTCAGTTTTTCTTGCCCCAGATGTCAGGTGCCCCCCCCCAAATGGTGGTCAGTAGATAGTACCAATAATAAAAAGTGTAGCATAAACACAAAATCCCTCCAGCTATAAGCAAATACACCACAAAGGTTGTAACAGATTTTAAGGTATAGAAAGGTCTTAGTTAGGTCAGAGGGGATGGGTGGAGGGTAACCTGGACTGCAGCATGGTATACACTTGAACATCTACATTTATGGTAGGTACAAAACTGTACTATGTTCATCGTGTTACCCTGCTGCAGTCATCACACGGGTAGAATCCCAAAGCTAAGGATGGGAGGTGGAGTCAAACAGGGTTAGAGGAGGCTAGAAGGCCCTGCAAAACTGCAGTGGCGAAGCCAGCTCTAGTCTTAGAGTAAAGTGGTAAGTGGTAATGTTTGGTGAAGGTGTGTACTGAGCTCCAAGTTGCAGCTTCCAGAATATCCTTGGTTACCACCCCCCTGAGGAAGGCTGTAGATGTAGCTGCTGCCCTGGTAGAGTGGGGCCTTATGCTAGCAGGAACTGGTTTTCCATGGTGGGTGTAGCAAAAACGTATGCAATGTCCTATCCATTTGGAAATGGTCTGTTTTGAGATAACCTTTCCTTGTGATGCTGTAGCATAGGATACAAAAAGCTGGTCAGATTTTCTGAAAACCTTAGTTTTATCCAAGTAGTAACGTAGCTGCCTGTGAATGTCCAAGGAATGTAGGAGTCTTTCTCCTTTGTTCTGTGGATTTGGAAAGAAGGTGGGTAAATGGATGGTTTGATTTAGAGCCACACTGGATACCACCTTAGGCATAAAGGAGGGTTAGTTCGTAGAGAAACTCTGTCTTGATGAAAAATGAGGAAAGGCTCTACTGCCATTAGTGCCTGAAGCTCTGAAACTCTTCTCTCTGAAGTAATTGCTAGCAGCAGGGCAGTCTTCCATGATATAACCTTTAAGTCAGCTGAGAAAGCTGGCTCAAAAGGAGGTAGCGTAAGTTTTTCCAGAACAAAGTTGAGGTCCCAAGTAGGTGTTGGTGCTCTCCTGGGAGGCCTAATGTTTTTGGCCCTTCTGAGAAACTGCCTTAGGAGTGGATGTGAAAATAAGGGAGGATCCGTGTTGTAGTAAGCTGAAGTAGCTGAGGCGTGGATTTTAGTAGATGAAAAGGAAAGCCCTTTGTGTAACATCTCAGTTAAATATTGCAGAATCTGAGGTATGTCAGGCTGAAGGGTATTTTGGCCTTTAGCTTGGTTCCAGGTGCAAAACCTTTTCCATTTGTCTGAGTAGGCTTTCCTGGTGCTGGGCCTCCTGGCCTCCAGAATAACATCCATAACAGCTTGTGAGAGAGGAGCTGGCTGGTTGCTTAGGTGATTTGCCATGCAGCCAAGTTTAAGGTTTTGAGCTGACTGTGTAGAATCCGATTGTCTTGCTGGGTGAGCAGATGGGTAATTTGTGGTAGAATCCATGGTGGGCCCTGTGCCATATTCCTTAATAGTGGGTACCAGTGCTGGCGTGGCCAGTCTGGGGCAATGAGTATTATTCGGGGTCTCTCCATCCTGACTTTCAGCAGTACCTTTGTGAGAAGGGGTAATGGAGGAAAGGCATATACTGTCAACATTTTCCAACTGAATGAGAGTGCATCTACTTTCCAAGCTTGATGGTGAAAAGTCCTTGTGCAAAATTGTGTTAGTTGATAGTTTAGGGGGCTGGCAAATAGCTCTATGTCTGTGACCCCCCATTTTTGAGTTATTTTTGCAAATACCTGTGGATCCAGTTTCCACTCGTGGGGATCCATGATGTTTCTGCTTAGGTCGTCTGCCAATGTGTTCTTTTTTCCTGGCAGGAATTGAGCTTGTAATTGAACTTGGTAAGCCAGTGCTGTGTTCCACAAGGTCATTGCTTGCCTGCATAGAGGGTAGGAGTGTGTACCCCCTTGCTTGTTTATGTACCACATTACTGTGGTGTTGTCTGTCCTTATGATAAGCTGTCCTGGATGTAAGAGGTCCTTGAAGGCTGTCAGAGCATTTTGTACAGCTAGCATTTATTTTTGATTGATGTGCAGATTCCTTTGATCTGCAGTCCATATGCCTTGAATGCACTGTCCTGCCATGTGTGCCCCCCAGGCATAGTCCAATGCATCTGTTGTCATAGTTTGCCTGGCTGGGGGTAAGGTGAAAGGCTGACCCTTGTTGAGGTGACATGCCTGTGACCACCATAGAAACTCCTGTTGAAGGCAGGGATTGAGAGGTATTGTTTCCAAGCTGTGGCTGTGTTGAGTCCATACGCTTTTTAGGTACCATTGTAATTTCCTCATATGCAGTTTTGCAAATGGTATTAGTAGTATGCAAGATGCCATGTAGCCCAAAGCCTACAGAATTTTTCTTGCAGGGAATTGGGTCTTTGTTGCCATTGCTCTGAAGTATTGAGTTAATTGTAGTTGTTTGTCTGGCGTCAGATAAGCCATCTGGGCCATTGTATTCAAGCTGGCACCCAGGAATGTCATGTTTTGTGAGGGCACTAGTTTTGATTTCTTTTCGTTTACTGTGTACCCTAGGCAAATTAGAAGATGTTTTACAAAAGCCAGGTGTTGTAAGAGAATGTCCTTGCTTTCTGCTTGGATGAGGCAGTCGTCCAGGTATGGGTATATTTGAATTCCTCTTTGTCTGCAGTATGCAATTACTGGTGCCAGGCATTTTGTGAAGACCCTGGGCACAGTAGATAAGCCAAAGGGCAGTGCAGAGAATTGGTAATGGGTTGAACCTGCAATGGAACGGAGGTATCTTCTGCAATTTTGTCTGATAGGGACATGCAGGTATGCCTCCTTGAGGTCCAACATTACTAGCCAAGCTTTCTTGCCCAACATGGGAAGAAGCTGCTGTAATGTTAGCATCTTGAATTTGGGTACTTGCAAGAAGGTGTTTAAAATTGAAAGGTCCAGAATTGGTCTCCAAGCTTTGTCTTTTCTGGGAACTAGAAAGAGCCTTGAATAAAATCCTTGGCCTTGCTCCTGTGTAGGTACCAGTTGAATGGCTCTCATGTCCATGAGAGCTGTAATTTGTTTCTGTGCCTCTGCCCATTGATTTTGTGACAGGTTTGGCATTCCTTTTATCCTTGGTGAGGTGTGGAAATGGAATCTGTATCCTTGTGAGATAATGTCTAGGACCCATTTGTCCTTTGTGACGATGCACCAGTTGTCTGCAAAAAGTGCTAATTTTCCTCCCAAGGGAGCTGCCAAGAGAGTTTTGCTTGGCAGTTTGAGGTTTAATAATTTTGTGTTTGCCTTCTAGTAGTTTGGGACCTGTCTTCTCCTCCCTTCTGTGTTGCAGTGCCCCATTGGCGAGGTTTGTAAGGGATTTGTGCTTGTCCTCTGCCCCTTGGGTGCCTGTATTTACCCCTTTGTGGTCTGTCAGAAGCTGGAAAGGACCAATTTTTTGTTGGCCAATTTCTGCTGAAGCGTGGGGGCTGTACCTGTAAGAAATCTTTGACCGTCTGCATAGATTTTGCCTTATCCTCCATTTTCTTTAAAACCTCCTCTGCTTTAACCCCAAATAAGACATCCTGCTCTAAGGGTGCATCTAGTAACTTTGCTTTAATATGATCAGACAGAGATTGTTCCTTTAACCAAGCATGCCTACGTATAACAGACCCAGTAACAGCTGCTCTAGAGGAAGCTTCCAAGGCATCAAAACCACATTGTAAAGTATGTTTTCCCACCTGTTCAGCTGCATGCAACAGATCCTACATTTCCTTGAATTCAGACTGTTGAGGGTGCGTGCCCATCTTTTGTTTTATTTGAGACATTAGGAATTGCTGGCATTTAAGCATGTGAAATTGACAATTTAGTGCTCTCATAGCTAGAGTAGCTGAGGTGTAAACCTTCTTCCCCCACCTATCTAGTGCTCTGGAGTCTCTTTCAGAGGGTACAGGATTTTTAGCCATAGAAGCCTTAGCCCCTTTGGGACCCTGGGAGATTGTCTCTGGATCAGCAACAGGGCTTTTGTATAGGAATTTGTGTGAGTCAGGCACTCTATAGTATCTATCTGGTTTGGCTGGAGCAGGAGGCAGAGAATCTGGATTTAGACTAGATTCTAAGAAAACATCATCCACAATGTCTAAAACTGGGGGGATAGCAAGTGGTCTGTGCTGGGGGAGTAATAGAAACTCTCTGAGCCTTTTCTTTGAGTCGGAGTAGTCCTGACCTTCCCAGTGGAAATGTTCCCTCATGGTATGTAAGGTTTCCCCAAAGGAATAATCTTCAGGGGGAGAAGCTGAGGGAATAGAGTCTTCAGCATCAGAATCTTCATAAGGGCGAAAGGAGTAATTCTGTTCCTCAGTGGAGCCTGAGGAAACAGACACTTGATCAGAGGAGGCATAATCCTCCTCTTGTCTAGGCCTTTTGTCAGGGGGGGGTTGGGAACCCCTGATCAAAGAAATTAAATCTTCAGCCATTTTAAGCATCTGTTTCTTAGGCATAGGGCCTTGACCTGGAGACTGAAGGGTAGTCTTGTTTGGTTTTAGAGGAGTCTTAAGCTTAGCATAAGATTTTATGGTGAGAGTAGTCGGTCTGAAGACACCTTCAGAAACCGAAGGTGTTTCTACAGCACTGGCTTCTCCTACTGCAATGTCGTCGGTAAGGCCTAAAGAAAATGGCTGCGTCGACCTAGAACTCTCTGCTGGAGAATCCGAAGTGGTCTGGGGATCCAATTCAGCGGTAGCCAGGGGCTGCGTAGGTGCCTCACTGAAAACCGTAGAACTGGCGACCGGCCCAGCCGAGGGCTCGGAGACTGGCTTGGATCTAGGCTGCCTTTCTTTATCTTTGCGTTTTTTATGCACGCCGGTAGTTGGTTGCTATGACGGCATAGTGTAATTAAATTTCCTACCGAAGTAGTGACGTGCAAAATCAAAGTGTTGCTTTATAGTTCGCTTATTGAACCTAGCACAAAACCGACAACCAGTGATGTCGTGGTCTGGGCCTAGGCAAGGTATACAAAAAGAATGAAAGTCCTTATGAGGTATTTGTTTCCCACAAGAAATGCAATTGTTAACTTTTTCTGACATCGGACTGAGGCAAGATAAGGATCCCCAACGGGGTACTTAGCTTTGAAGACTTCAGACTGAAACTTGATTCGAAAATCTCGGGTGTCGGCCGACCAGCACTTGCGAACTGCTTCTGCTTCAGGCACCGCACGGCAAGAAAGACTAGAGAAAATGGCGTCGAATGCCTCTCATATACCCCTGGTGCACTGACATCAGGGAAGAAGTGACAGCAACCGACGCCGGACAAAGACTTTGGAATTCGGGCCAACTGCGGGACCGCCTGACGGCAGGATAACCCAAGTGTGATGACTGCAGCAGGGTAACACGATGAACATCTAAATTCACTGGCAGACGACCTAAGCAGAAATCTCATGGACCCACATGAATGGAAACTAGAACCTAAAATATTCAACCTTTTGAGGAACAAATGTGGGACTCCAGAGGTAGACCTGTTTGCCTCCCCTCAAAACTACCAATTGCACAAATTCTGCACACAAACTCCCCACAGCCAAGCTTGGGAAGTAGATGCCCTGTTCTCTCAGTTTATGCCTCTTCTCTCGAAGGTCCTACTAAAGATCAAACAGTACAAGCCAAGGACAATACTGATTGCACCAGACTGGCCACACCAGCATTGGTACTCCCTCTTGTGCAGTGTGACACTGCTACAACCATGGCACCTGCCTCAGACCCTTTCCCTGCTGTCCCATCAGGCGGGCCAGATTCTGCACCCTCAGTTTCAAACCCTGAACTTTGCAGCCTGGCTAATTCCTTGAGCTCTCCCCTAGCGTCTCTCAGTAAGCAGGTACTGGATGTCATTCTGGAGGCAAGGAGGCCTAGTACTAGAAAATCCTATGCTTAAAAGTGGAAAAGATACTGTTCCTGGAGCCTAGCTCAGGGGCTGGGCACAGTGGTGCCCAGCTTACCTCATATTCTACAGCACTTAACAGAAGTGCTACACAAGGGCCTATCCTTCTCGTCAGTTAAAATTCTTGCCTGTGCCATTTCAGCACATTATAATACTGAGCCACCCCTCTTCTCTCACCCCTTGCTAAAGCATTTCTTTAGAGGGGCCAAAAATTTAAGACCCTCCAGGAGAGCTCCCACTCCAGCCTGGGATCTTAACTTTGTATTGGAAAAGCTCACTCTTCCCCCATTTGAACCAGCTGCTACAACAGAGTTTAAATTCCTTTCTTGGAAAACAGCCTTCCTTCTAGCCATTACTTCAGCTAGAAGAGTGTCTGAATTACAGGCCCTCATGGCAATGGAACTGTTCATTATCTTCCATGTGGACAGGGTTTCCCTCAGGACTAATCCTTACTTTATGCCCAAGGTGGTGTCTTCTGTGGCCGTAAATCAGTCCATTCATTTGCCTACTTGTTTCCCTAATCCACAAAACAAAGGGGAACCAATACTGCATTTTCTGGATGTGCACAGATTACTTAGGCTTAGTCTTGTCCAAATAGAATCTCTCAGAAAATCTGAACAGCTGCTAGTTAGCTTTGCTGCAGGGGCAGAGGGGAAGGCTATTTCAGAGCAAACCATTTCCAAATGGATGGATTGCATCCATTTCTGCTACAAGCACCATGGAAAACCTACCCCACAGGGGATAAGATCACATTCTACCAGGCTGCATCTACCTCTGCGGCATTTCTGAGAGGGGTCCCTACCAGGGACATCCTAGAAGCTGTTACCTGGAGCTCTGTACATACCTTCACCAAGCATTACCACTTGCCTATCTCTTCTAAATCCAGAGCTGGATTTGCCACTGTAGTCTTGCAGGGATTAACAGCTGGCCCTAATGCTGTTTAACGTTCTCCTTCCTTGGCTTTGGAAATCAACCCAAATGTGATGACTGCAACAGTGAAACATGAAGAACATAGTAGAGTTGTGTACACTTACCATAAATGTAGATGTTCGAGTGTATTCACTGTTGCAGTCCTGGTTACCCTCCCTCCAGCCCCCTGACTTCTCTTGCCTCTACCTTTCCTTCTCGTTTGGCATATATTATATCATGTGTATTGGCTTTTTGCTGGGGGTGTATCGTACCATATAATTGCTCCCTACTGGGCACCTGACATCTGGGACAAAAAAAACTGATGTAATGGTGTCGGTTGCATGTTTTATACCCCTGAACAACCTGATGTCAAGGAAGAAGCTCCTCAGAGGACCTTCTGTAGGAATTGGCTAAGAAGAAAGAATATTTGGTTTAGGAAGTCTGGGACCTTTACAGGACCCACATCAGGACACTTTCTCAAGAGGCTAAGGAGAAGTGTTTAAAGGTAGACACCACCCTAGAACCAGGGGGACCTGCAAAATCAGAATTTCAGGGAGCTTTTTCCCCAACAAGCCCTTATCAGCGGTCCTAAAGCATTATCCAACCGTTTATCGTTGTCTTTGCACTTAAAAACATGGACAAATACAACAAAAACCTGGGTGCTGAGCATTATATCCAGAATTTATTACATTCCCTTTTCCTTGTTACCGCCAGGTTCCGGGAGAAAAGTCCCTCAATGTACCACCCACCCAGTCAGAGAGTATGCTATTCAAGAAGTTCAAAAACCTCTACAAAGTTGTCCAAGAGGTCTCAACTGAACCAAGAGGATTCATAACTTATTTTTGCTCTTTTTAGTGTCAAAGCAGGGGACTTAAGACCTATTCTGGACCTTAGCAGCTTGAATCAGTTCGTCAAGTCAAAGTTCCAAATGGTTACGGTTCATTCCATTCTGCCACTTCCGTGCAAGGATGATTGGATGTGCTTGTTGGATCTTCAGGACGTGTACTATCATATTAAAATTGACAGGTGCTTCAGAAGACATAAAAAATGAGAAGAACAGTAGCCCAACTGCAGTTTATTCCAAAATTTGACTCCACAAACATGTAAAATAACACGTAAATCCAAAATTTGACTCCCCGAACACATAAGATAACACACGTTTACCTAGGTTTCGTCCTTACTACCAGGACTTCATCAGAACAATAATTGATGTAAAGGCTGAATTTTAAATACCCTTCCCATTAACTTAATTCATAAATTATTCAATTAATTAATTATTTAAAGAACTACCCCCCCGTTAAAAACTTTTAACATTCCTGATATATTTCATACTTAAATGTATACCAACTATGACATATACTTTCTAATGAATAATTCAATGCTGTTTAGTCATAAAATATGATAATAAAAATTGTACTGAATACATATGTACACAAATTCATATTGAATGAATATTACATATTAAAATGATGCAAAACTATTAAATCACTTTTAAAATTCCTTTATATCCTACCTAATATGTGTTTAAGCTTTAGTATAGGAGCTATACTTTTATAAGCTTTAGTATATGAGCTATACTTTTATAGTCATTAAAACCTTAATTGCCATTTTAATTCACATATATCTAAGTGGATGTTCAATGTCCTACCCTGAATGTCATTTTTAATCTGTTGGATCACACAAAATTTTATGTTCTATATGTGCAATAATATGCCTAGCTAGGGCATTAGTGGACTTACAGTGCTTAATATCAAGTATATGTTCTCTGATTCTTTCTCTAAAATACCTGGATGTGTTGCCCACATAAAAAAACTGGGTATTTTTGGCACTTAGCCAAATATACTACATTTTGGGCATAACAATCGTAGTGTCCTGTTATGGGTATAAAATGATCATTAACCCTGATGTGACTATCAGTATTCAAAATGTATTGACAAAACATCTACCTCACTTATAATTTCCTAACTTTCTCCCACCTGTGATTGACTTTAGTTGGGATCATTTTTCCAATATTTCCTTGAAAGATTGATCTTTCAGAAAAACAAATTTGGGTGCACCCCCTACTTTGGTTTCTACATTTTTGTCTAATTGTAGGATGCCACAATTTTTCTTAACCATCCTTACAAGCCAGTCTACATCTTGGTTGAAAGCAGTGATAAATAATACGTTTGAGATTACATTACTCTTATCAGTGTAGACTGTTTGGGCAATGACAGTTTCCTGATTTGTGCCTTTATTCATCATAGGAATAGATTTGTAAATTCCAGTTTCTCTTTTATGTTTGATTTCATGCTTGTTTTCACCACTCTGATGGAAGCAGTACTAAATAACAATTTTTTGTACTTCGAAGGACATTTTTTTCAAACAACAGGAGTGGCCATGGGGGCCACATGCCCCCATATATGCCAACTATATAATGTCCTACTGGGAGAAAAAATATGTATTTCCTAGTGCATATAGTCAAAACATCAAACAATACACTCATTTTTTGGATGATATATTCATTGTTTGGGAGGGTGAAATGAAAGAATTAGAAGCCTTTATAGGGTGTATTAACAATACAGTAGACTTACTTAAATTTACATATCAATTTGATTCTGGAACAAAAACATACCTGGATGTTAGACTAACAGTGGACAAAACTAACCAATGTTTAAAATCCAATATTTATAGGAAAGCTACATTTTCTAATTCCTTTCTTCAATATAATAGCTGGCACCCCCAACACCAAAAAAGAGCAATTGTAAAAGGGCAAATGGTGATGGCTGCAAGAATGGTCAGTGACCATCAGGCATTTTTTGATGAACTTAAATATATGGTCAGTATGTTTCGGAATCGAGGTTATCCAGAGGATTTATGCATGAATGTTATGCATGAAATCAATCATAAAAGAGAAACTGGAATTTACAAATCTATTCCTATGATTAATAAAGGCACGAATCAGGAAACTGTCATTGCCCAGTCCACACTGATAGGTTCATAGGTTCATACTAGGCTATCTGCCCTAGGGCATTTACAAGCCTAGCCAGAATGTGTTTGGCTTTCGCCACCCATTTTAAATGAATTTTGCTATGCCCTTTTTCGAGGTTAGTATACTGTGCCTTTGTCTAACAGTGACACAGAAGTGATACCCGGAGTAAATCTACGATCTCCCATCCACTCATCAAGATTCCTCTTGAAGAGAGTCAATGAGGGACTCTGCCTAACCTGGACTGGGATTTTATTCCAGAGTGATGGAAGCCTCTGGGTTATGAATCTGTCCCTCCAGCATGTCCTATTTATTTTAGTGCTGAGGTTCAAGACTCTCGAGCGCGTAGCTCAATGGGATTTGGATTTTCTGAGTGCAGCATGTCCATTAATTCCAGGTTGGACATGGCTTTATACGTCAGGCACAGATTACCTCTGAGCAGGCGGTATGCCACTGAGTAGAGCTGGAGTTTCTTTAACCGGGCAGCATATGGCATCTGTTTGAGCCCTTTGATCCTCTTGGTGAGGCACTTTTGAGGTCTTTCCAGTTGTTGCAGGTGTCCGGTAAGGTACATCCCAAAAGGGGCACTGTACTCAATTATGGGCCTGATGAGGGATGAGTAAAGAGGCACGATGACCTCTCCTGATCTAGATGTGAATCCCTTCATGATTAGGTGGGCAATATAAAATGTTTTACTAACCACTTTGGCCACATGGTTGTCAAATGAGAGATTGCTATCAACTTGGGTCCCCAGGTCCCTAATTACTTCTTCCGTACTTAATGGATGGATTACCATCTATGTGGTAATTTGTGGGCACTTTGTTTTTGCCGAAGGGGATGACTATACACTTTTTGGCGTTTAGCTTGAGGCCATGGCTCTGGCACCAGTTGTCTGTTTCTATGAGGCCCTTTTGTAGGATGCTTGTGTCTTCTGGAGAGTCAATTATGGCGCCCAGTTTGCAGTCATCTGTGAACTTGGTCAGCCACAGTCCTTCTGTGTTGGCCTGTACCTCCGAGAAATATATACCGAACAAGAGAGGTCCCAGGACTGAGCCTTGTGGGATGCCACTTGTAACTGGTTTGGAGTCTGACATGGCTCCAGCAATTCTAACCATGTGGGTTCTGTCCTTGAGCCAGTTTGCAACCCATCTAGTGACATAGGGGTTTATATTTAAGCTGGTGAGCTTATCTATAATGCCCGAGTGGGGTATTGTATCGAAGGCTTTTGTGAGGTCCAGGTAGGCTGTGTGGACCACCTTCCCCTCGTCAATGGCCTTGGTGACTGTTCCAAAAAAATCGACCAGGTTTAAGAGGCAGGATCTGCCCTTAACAAAGCCGAACTGGGTAGGATCCAGTGTCTGTAGGTCCCCAATATCTTTATTTATGAGGTCCATGATGATCCTTTCCATAGCTTTGCAGACCAAGCTAGTCAGGCTTATGGGGTGATAGTTTCCAGGATCCGTTGAGGCACCACCTTTGTGGAGAGGGACCACTGTTGCTGTACGCCACTCTTTGGGTACATATCCTGTAGTAAGGCTGAGATTGAACAGTAGATTTATGTTTGGGTTTAGTTCTTCTTGGAGTTCATGTAGGATGCAGCCCGGGACACCGTCTGGTCCCATTGATGCTGTGTTTTTTGCTTTGGAGAGGGCGGCTCTTACCTGAGCATGTGAGATGTCAGGGGGGCAGCACTCTGCTGGGATAGATATTTGCCCTTTTGGTGGGGAAGGGGGGGAGAAGTTTGCACTGAACCTGTCAGCTAGGATGTTGGCAATGTCTGTGGGTTCGGTATATTTTTTGTCATTTTGGACTAATTCTGAGCATATCTGGGAATTCCCACCCAGGTTCCTAACATAACTAAAGAAAGCCTTGTGATTATCCTTAGTGTCCTGTGCAATTTTTCTCTCAAAGCTGGCCTTAGACAATTTTATGAGTGCCCGTAGTTTTTTGCTAATACTGATCAAAGATGCCTTCCCTTTTTGGGATTTTGCTCTATCATGTAGTAGCTTCCTCCTTCTATTGAATAGTTTGTTTATGGCTGGGGTCCACCAGACAGGACGCCTGCCTTTGGAGGATTGGGTCTTGGTTTTGTTTGGGATTGCATGATCCATGCATTCCTGAAGGTGTTCATAGAATGCGTTTATAAAGGATTCTGCGGTCTGGGCCGTATTTTCCACAGGCCCGGGGGCTTTGAAGGATTCAGCCTCGGTTTTGAGGAGTGTGAAATTTGCTTTAGAGAAGTTTTTCACTGTGGTTTTCTGGGCAGGGGCTGGGGTCGGGATGTGAATATAAAAACCTCAGCTTTGGCCGGCTAAGAACTTGCTGTATTCAACTGGGCGTATAAGAGAATTTAAGTACCTTTATCTGCACTTTTTTTCAAAAAATACAGTATTTAAATTGATTTTAACTGTGTTGCAGGAATATTAACTGAACTGGAAGTTAGTGTTTGCTGAATTTTGTTATTTGCTAGTAATTACAGGTGTGGGGGTAGCCACGTTCTTTGATTTCCTGTCCTTGCCTATTTAAGTGGTACAGTGTGAAATATTTTCTGCTTAAAAACCTCAGCTTTGGCCGGCTAAGAACTTGCTGTATTCAACTGGACGTATAAGAGAATTTAAGTACCTTTATCTGCACTTTTTTCAAAAAAATACAGTATTTAAATTGATTTTAACTGTGTTGCAGGAATATTAACTGAACTGGAAGTTTTGACTCTGCTCTTCAGTTAGTCACCACCCTCCCTGTTTTTGTTTTGGTGTTAATCTTAGTGGCCTTGAAACTGCCCGCCCCTCTTGTAAATTTGTGTTTGGATACTCCTTCTGGGCCCATATCATTTGCTCACTCATATTCTGATTTCAGGCACTCCTACTGTGTACAAAGAGAGCATCTGGGAAACAGAAAAAAAAATTAAGCTTGTTTCCTGCCTTTCCTGTTAAGTGGTATAGACTATTTGTAGGCTTCTGAGCCCCCAAGCCCTTCTGTGTTGGAGGGAAGCCTTCTAGCTTAGTTTTGTTTTTCTTATAACTAGCCAGTTTTCTAGTTTCAGCACTCAAATCTGTTTCTTTGATCTCAGAACTTGTTCAGAAAAAAAAGAATTCCATCTGTTTTTACTGTACTTGTGTTTCTACCTACTTTATTTTACTTTTGCATCATCTTAAAAGTACTCAATTGTATTTATTACTGCTTGGTGTAACTCATTCTAAGCCTTTTGATTTAAACACTTGGGCTTTGGACCAGTTGTTTTGCACTGAGAGGGTTTGTGGTCTGCACTCTTGTGGGAGGAGAGGCTGGACTCTGCCCTTCTGAGCTGGGAATTTCTGGTTAAAGGCTTATAGTGCATGCATATCTGAACTGCTTCTTACTGAAGTTGGTGCGCCTTGTTTGCTGTGGCATAGACTGGATTTGGGCCTGCTGCATCTAGCTTTGTTTGTGTAACTTGAGCACTAATCCAGGCATTCTCTAAAGTATTCAATTGTATTTATTACTGCTTGGTAGTAACTTGATTAAAGTGTAGCAATCATTCTAAGTCTTTTGGATTAAGCACTTGGGCTTCAGACCAGTTGTTTTACATTAGGAAGGTTTGTGGCATGCACTGTGGTGGCAGAACAGGTAGCTTTCATCCTTCTAAGTTGGGAACTGCTGATTGAGAGCCCAGTGTCTGTTATTCTTAAAGTGTATTAGTTCTGGTTTAAGCACTTGGGCTTCAGGCCAGTTATTTTACATTAAGAAGGTTCGTGGTCTGCACTCTTGTGGGAGAAGAGGCTGTACTCTGCCCTTCTGAGCTGGGAATTTCTGGTTAAAGGTTTATAGTGCCTGAATATTTGAACTGTATCTTACTGACATTGGTACACCTTGTTTGCTGTAGCATAGACTAGATCCAGGCCTGCTGAATCTAGCTTTGTTTATATGCTTGTTGTTTGTTTGCTTCTTATTTCCCTGGAACGCTAATTACACCTAATACGCGGCTACTCAGCGCTTCTGTGGATCACTAGTGATATCTGTATTGCTTACTGTACTTACTTCCTTGTTTCACTTGAAAGAAAGTTACTGTTTGTCGTTTTTGCATTTAAGTTACCTGTAACACATTGCACTTAAGTTACCTGGCACTTGCTCACTAAAGCAATTATATAAGTCAGCACTAAAAATTAAAAGCACTACACCCTCACTCCCCACTGGCCCTTGTTTTCAATTATTAAGGAATTCCCAATATTATTCTAGCATGTCCACAGGTCAGTTGTCAATCTCCTCTCCGGTCCAGCTGGTGAATCTGGGAATCTTGAGGCAATGTTACAACTGCCTCATGTACACAGACAACCCTCTCCTCCTCCCACCAAATTCCAACACATATGAGAGATGCAACTATATAGCCAAACTGGAGGCTAAGCTCTCTCAACTCAGTACTGGCATAACCAGTCAGGAGGAGAAGGAAACCACACTCACTACAATTCCAGTCTCACATAGACCTACCATGACAGCAAACCAAACACATAATCACACAAAAACATACTCGGAGGCTCTAAATAAAGATCTGCCTAAGCAGCAGAGACCTCCAAAGCAGACACCCAAGCAACCGCTACCCCAAAACAAAACACGTATAACACATATCTCACAAAGCCAGTGTGCCGAACAGTCACAGCCCTTAAGACTAAACAACACACCTGATACACTTGTAATAGGTGACTCTATCGTCAGGCACACTGGCGTCCCGCTCACCAGGCTGAACAAGGAGAGGGTCACGGTGAGCAGCCTGTTGGGTGCTAGGATCCGCCACATAACACAAGCACTCAGGTCACTCCAAGGCAAGTACAAATATGACTCAGTCATTGTCCATGCTGGTGTGAATGACCTGAGACGTACCTCCCTGGACTACATGAAAAGAGACATGAAGGAGCTCTCTGAGCATGTAGCCCAGGCTGGTATGACCCTGACCTTGAGTAGCATCTTACCCTCACCAAGAATGATGCCACAATATGAAGACAAGATGATCAATTTCAACAATTGGCTTAAGTACTGGTGTCATTCAAAGGGGATCCAATGCCTGTCAGCTTGTGATGATATGCTCGACAAGCCACGATGCTTTGCTAGGGACGGCTTGCACCTGTCACCCCTGGGCTTTCGGATATTGGCAAAGGCTCTTGCTACCCCCATAGTGCCTTTTTTAGGCAAGGCTCAAAAGACAAACCCACCTCCATAGGTATCACAAGGGATAAGAATCTAAGAGTAATGCTACTTAACGCCAGAAGTCTAAACCTCAAGATGCACGCACTCGAAACTCTCCTTAACATGGAGAACATTGATATCTGTGCAGTAACAGAAACCTGGTTCAGGGCTCCCGAGAGTACCCCAGTACTACCATGTTATACCTTATACCATGCTTTTCGGCCCCAAAACTTGGACCGAACCACAAAAGGAGGGGGAGTATCGATATTCATCAAAGATACCCACACCTCCAGGTTGGTGGCAAAGCACGAAGCATCAGAGACTGTCCATGTGCAACTAACAGTGGGTAAAACTGCCTTCCAGTTTATAGCCTGCTACAGACCACCCTCCCAAACCCAGGAACCCCACTCAGCCTTCCTGAGAACACTGGAAAATATGAAGGTCTCTCCAAACACCATTATATTGGGCGACTTCAACTACCCAAACATAGACTGGGAGTATTACTCTAGCTCCAACACCCTAGCCCAAAAGTTCCTAGAATTTATAAACTCAAATGCTATGGAACAACTTGTTACCACTCCCACAAGAGGGGAAAACATACTGGACCTGATCATCACCAACATGGGGACTCTATGCTCCAGACCAGAAGTGTATCCCTCACTGGTAAGATCAGACCGTAAACTAATCTCACTGGATATTCACATCCCGACCCCACCCCCTACCCAGAAAACCACAGTGAAAAACTTCTCTAAAGCAAATTTCACACTCCTCAAAACCGAGGTTGAATCCTTCAAAGCCCCCGGGCCTGTGGAAAATACGGCCCAGACCGTAGAATCCTTTATAAATGCATTCTATGAACACCTTCAGGAATGCATGGATCATGCGATCCCAAATAAAACCAAGACCCAATCCTCCAAAGGCAGACGTCCTGTCTGGTGGACCCCAGCCATAAACAAACTATACAATAGAAGGAGGAAGCTACTAAATGATAGAGCAAAATCCAAAAAAGGGAAGGCATCACTGATCAGTATTAGTAAAAAACTATGGGCACTCATAAAATTGTCTAAGGCCAGCTTCGAGAGAAAAATTGCACAGGACACTAAGGATAATCACAAGGCTTTCTTTAGTTATGTTAGGAACCTGGGCGGTAATTCCCAGATATGCTCAGAATTAGTCCAAAATGACAAAAATACACTGAACCCACAGGCATTGCCAACATCCTAGCTGACAGGTTCAGCACAAACTTCTCCCCTCCCTCCCCACCAAAAGGGCAAATATCTATCCCAGCAGAGTGCTGCCCCCCTGACATCTCAGATGCTCAGGTAAGTGCTGCCCTCTCCAAAGCAAAAAGCACAGCATCAATGGGACCAGACAGTGTCCTGGGCTGCATCCTACATGAACTCCAAGAAGAGCTAAACCCAAACAAAAAACTACTGTTCAATCTCAGCCTTACTACAGGATATGTGCCCAAAGAGTGGCGTACAGCAACAGTGGTCCCTCTCCATAAAGGTGGTGCCTCAATGGATCCTGGAAACTATCGCCCCATAAGCCTGACTAGCTTGGTCTGCAAAGCTATGGAAAGGATCATCATGGACCTCATAAATAAAGATATTGGGGACCTACAGACACTGGATCCTACCCAGTTCAGCTTTGTTAAGGGCAGATCCTGCCTCTTAAACCTGGTTGATTTCTTTGAAACAGTCACCAAGGCATTTGACGAGGGGAAGGTGGTCCACACAGCCTACCTGGACCTCGCAAAAGCCTTTGACACAATACCCCACTCGGGCATTATAGATAAGCTCACCAGCTTAAATATAAACCCCTATGTCACTAGATGGATTGCAAAGTGGCTCAAGGACAGAACCCACATGATTAGAATTGCTGGAGCCATGTCAGACTCCAAACCAGTTACAAGTGGTGTCCCACAAGGCTCAGTCCTGGGACCTCTCTTGTTCAGTATATATTTCTCGGAGGTACAGGCCAACACGGAAGGACTGTGGCTGACCAAGTTCGCAGATGACTGCAAACTGGGTGCCATAATCGACTCTCCAGCCGACATAAGCATCCTCCAAAAGGGCTTCATAGAAACAGACAACTGGTGCCAGAGCCATGGCCTCAAGATAAATGCCAAAAAGTGTATAGTCATCCCCTTTGGCAAAAACAAAGTGCCCACAAATTACCACATAGGTGGTAATCCATTAAGTACAGAAGAAGTAATTAGGGACCTGGGGACCCAAGTTGATAGCAATCTCTCATTTGACAACCACGTGGCCAAAGTGGTTAGAAAAACATTTTATATAGCCCACCTAATCATGAAGGGATTGACATCTAGATCAGGGGAGGTCATCATGCCTCTTTACTCATCCATCATCAGGCCCATAATTGAGTACAATGCCCCTTTTGGGATGTACCTTACCAGACACCTGCAGCAACTGGAAAGACCCCAAAAGTACCTCACCAAGAGGATCAAAGGGCTCAAACAGATGCCATATGCTGCCCGGTTAAAGAAACTCCAGCTCTACTCAGTGGCATACCACGTGTTCAGAGGCGATCTGTGCCTGACGTATAAAGCCAAGTCCAACCCAGAATTAATGGACATGCTGCACCTCAGAAAATCCAAATCCCACTGAGCTACGTGCTCGAGAGACTTGAACCTCAGCACTGAAATAAATAGGACATGCTGGAGGGACAGATTCATAACCCAGAGGCTCCCTTCACTCTGGAATAAAATCCCAGTCCAGGTTAGGCAGAGTCCCTCATTGACTCTCTTCAAGAGGAATCTTGATGAGTGGATGGGAGATCATAGGTTTACCCTGGGTATCACTTCTGTGTCACTGTTAGACAGTGCACAGTATACTAACCTCGAAAAAGGGCATAGCAAAATAAATTTAAAATGGGTGGCGAAAGCCAAACACATTCTGGCTAGGCTTATAAATGCCCTAGGGCAGATAGCCTAGTATGAACCTATGAGATTAGTTTATGGTCTGATCTTACCAGTGAGGGATACACTTCTGGTCTGGAGCATCGAGTCCCCATGTTGGTGATGATCAGGTCCAGTATGTTTTCCCCTCTTGTGGGAATGGTAACAAGTTGTTCCATAGCATTTGAGTTTATAAATTCTAGGAACCTTTAGGCTAGGGTGTTGGAGCTAGAGTAATGCTCCCAGTCTATGTTTGGGTAGTTGAAGTCGCCCAGTATAATGGTTTTTGGAGAGATCTTCATATTTTCCAGTGTTCTCAGGAAGGCCGAGTGGGGTTCCTGGGTTTGGGAGGGTGGTCTGTAGCAGGCTATAAACTGGAAGGCAGTTTTACCCACTGTTAGTTGCACATGGATAGTCTGTGATGCTTCGTGCTGTGCCACCAACCTGGAGGTGTGACGAATATTGATACTCCGTCTCCTTTTGTCGTTCGGTCTAAGTTTTGGAGCCAAAAAACATGGTAGTGCTGGGGTGCTCCTGAGAGCCTTGAACCAGGTTTCTGTTACTGCACAGATATCGATGTTCTCCATGCTAAGGAGAGTTTCAAGTGCATGCATCTTGAGGTTTAGACTTCTGGCATTGAGTAGCATTACTCTTAATTTCTTATCCCTTGTGATACCTATGGAGGTGGGTTTGTCTTTTGAGCCTTGCCTAAAAAAGGCACTATGGAGGTGGCAAAAGCCTTTGCCGATATCCCAAAGCCCAGGGGTGACAGGTGCAAGCCATCCCTAGCGAAGCATCGTGGCTTGTCGAGCATGTCATCCCAGGCTGACAGGCATTGGATCCCCTTTGAATGACACCAATACTTAAGCCAATTGATAAGAGTAATGTAATCTCAAACATGTTATTTATCAGTACTTTCAACCAAGATGTAGACTAGCTTGTAAGGATGGTTAAGAAAAATTGGGGCATCCTACAATTAGACAAAAATGTAGAAACCAAAGTAGGGGGTGCACCCAAATTTGTTTTTCGGAAAGATCAATCTTTCAAGGAAATATTGGAAAAAGGATCCCAACTAATGTCAATCACAGGTGGGAAAAAGTTAGGAAATTATAAGTGTGGTAGATGTTCTATCTGTCAATACATTTTGAATACTGATAGTCACGTCAGGGTTAATGATCATTTTATACCCTTAACAGGACACTATGATTGTTATGCCCAAAATATAGTATATTTGACTAAGTGCCAAAAGTGCCCAGTTTTTTATGTGGGCAATCCAGGTATTTTAGAGAAAGAATCAGAGAACTTATAATTGATATTAAGCACTGTAAGTCCACTAATGCCCTAGCTAGGCATATTGTTCCACATATAGAACATAATTTCAAATTTTGCGTGATCCAACAAATTAAAAATGACATTCAGGGTAGGACATTGGACGTCCACTTAGTTACATGTGAATTAAAGTGGCAATTAAGGTTGGACGCCCAAAACTACCCAGGTATTAATGACTATATAAGCATAGCTCCTATACTAAAGCTTAAACACATATTAGGAAATAAAGGAATTTTAAAAGTGATTTTATAGTTTTGCAACGTTTTAATATGTAATATTCATTCGATATGAAGTTTTGCACATTTGTATATAATATGTATTCAGTACAATTTTTATTATTTATTTATTATTTATCATATTTTACATTTTATGACAAAACAGCATTGAATTATTCATTAGAAAGTATAAGTTTAAGTATGAACTATATCAGGAATGTTAAGTTTTTAACTGGAGTAGTTCTTTAAATAAATAATTGAATAATTTATGAATTAAGTTAATGGGAAGGGTATTTAAAATTCAGCATTTACATCAATTATTGTTCTGATGAAGTCCTGGTAGTAAGGACAAAACCTAGGTAAACGTGTGATCTGATATTGTTAATCCTCGTTCATACATGCCTGGATTGCATTTAACAAACCAGATATCATTGCCACTACTGAGACATGGCTAAAACCCTACATTAAAAATGCAGAATTTTTACTCTCTGGCTATATATGCTTAAGAACTGACAGACCAAGTAAAAAAGGAGGAGGTGTTACACTAATATACCGTAACACTGTAGTCTCGTATACTAAGCCCATTCCTAGTTTTCAAATAGATGTATTAATATCTGTCTTAAAGATGAATAACTGCAAGAATTTTCATGCTATATATCCCTTCAGGCAATCATATACCTATTCTAGAAGAAATCCTAGCCTGGACTTCCAACAACATAAACAAATGAAACGGTCACCTTGGGAGATGTAAATATCAACTGGTTAGATATCTCACACCACCACGATTCTTCTAATATCAACTTGTATAACTACACCCAACTAATTTCCAACATAACCAGGCCCAACAAAAATAACAGTGGCACAATCCCAGATTAGATCCTGGTCTCTGACACACATAATTTCCTCCACAGGGACATTCCCTTATAGTTTCATTGATCACTTACCTGCATTTATAATATCTAAAAATACCCCAACTCCAAATAATCACCAGTACAGAGACAGTAGAGATCTCTCCCACGTGCCTATTCACCTTCAACCAAACCTTACAGAGCATTAGCCGGAATCCAGTAAAATTCCTTCCCTTGGATGATACTGTAGAGTTCAACTCTACCTTCTGCAGGACCCTTAACAATCTAGCTCCACTCCGGCGAATGAGAGTGACACTTAAACATGCCTGGTGGCTCACTAGACCCACTCAGCTACTCATTAAACCCAGGGATAAAGCTTGGAAGCAATAAGAATCCCACTGACCTAACTCAGCATAATCAACTCCGCAATCAAGTGAAACGATTGTTCATGAAAAATAAAAAGGATCACTGTCTTACGTTACAAAATATCCATAAACAAAACCCCCCAAAAATCTGGGGTACCATCAGTTCTGTGCTAAACCTAGGGTCAAATAATAATCCCTGCCCAGATCCTGATAAAACTCCTTCTGAACTAGCATCTATGTTTAACTCGTACTTCATAAAACACTATAGCTAACCTTACCACCAACTTTCCACCAATTAATTCTTCTCTCATAACCCCGTCCACACATAATACTTCTACTCCCCCCTTACCCAGTTTTTCTCACCCATACCCACCTCCATTATAAAAAAAAAAAAAAAAACTCAAATCCTGCACTAGTGCCCCTGACAACCTTCCACCTGAATTCCTTCAGCTAGCAGCTATCTTCATAGCCTATCCCATCAGCATACTGATTAACAGAGCCATTCAAGGCATGTATTCTCCCACTCCATAAAAGTGAAAATAATACTGATTTTTCTAATTTCTTCCCATTATCCTCGCATCATTCTCTAAGATCCTGGAAAAATGTATCCACAGCCAACATCATTTTCTGCTTTGTAATAATCTCCTCTCTCCCACTACCACAGCTGTCATTTCTTTCATGGACACAGTAAACCAGGCCCAAGATGCTGGAAAAACTGTCTCCTCACTTTTCCTTGATCGGTCAAAGGCCTTTGATACAATCTCCCACCCTTATCTTCTCACCAAACTCTCGAACTTAGGCATCTCACACCCAACTTTAAATTAGTTTTCCAACTACCTCACAGACAACAGTCTACCAAGTGGCAACACACTTTCACTCCCTTCCTCAATACAACCACAGGTGTTCCCCAAGGTTCCATACTAGGCCCCCTTCTGTTTAACATATTCATCAATGACTTTCATTGTTGTGATTACATAATGTGTATAATTTGTTTTGAACTATTTACTTTCCTCAATAAAAAGTCGGTAACTATAACTTCCGTCTAACCATTTGAGATCCAGTCATTTTTCATAACAATGAATACTGTTTGAATGGACTTGTCATATATAGTGCATATGGATGTGGTATAGATAACACTGTGTAATGGAGATGCTAAAACAGACTCTAGCTGCTGACATTTACCATACATATGGTTTTTCTTTTCATTGGACATTTCACAGGTCTTTCTAACCATTTCAAATCTCTTGCATTTCCTGACACACTGGATTTTCTACATTAACACCAGTGTCGAATGGGCAGATGTGGTCGTAGCAATTAATGCTACACATTCCCATGTAAATCCTACTTGCCCGATTGCCCTTACTAATATAATGCTCATTACCAGATTACGTTCTATATATAGTACATCTTACGCCAAATAGTGTTGTAAAATTACAGCTACCAGTATCCTCTTAGTTTGTAACAGCCTATCCAACTAGTTTGACACTTTAGCGAACTTCCAGTATTCTCAATACATCATCTTGTAAGTCAAGATATTGCCAGTGTCATTCACTTATTAATATTCTTGCTGCCATTAATAATAACTGCCTTTTGTTGGAGGTATGTTAACATTTTGTCCTGATAAATGTGTTGATTCACAACAGAGTTACTCTGTATTGCCAATCATATTAATGCTTGTTCTTGACTGTCTGCTGCAAAGGTCAGTATGAAAGCTAATATGGAAACCATTGGTTGAGTATCCACTGTTCTAAGGCTGTCAATAAAAGAATTATCTCTTCACTATACTGCATCTTATCAGGCTGTTTTCTGCTTTGCTGAATGTTCAAAAGTGATTAAAGTTAGCTGTTGCATCAGTCTATATTGGGCATTCTTTATGTATCTAATACATTGGGTAGATGCTTTAGAAATATTCAAATCATACATATTCGGTGCCAAAATAAATTGCGTATCTACGAATATACTTCTGAGGAATTGCTGTACCTTTTTTCCATCCAGGCTAGAATTGTTACTCACTGGAACCATTTGTACTTATTTCCAGTTAACAAAAGTCAACTTTATAGTGATCAAACATACAAAATCTAATTTTACATTATTAGTGTTACATATGGAAGCCACGGTGGTGCAGCGGTAGCATTGTCACCTCACAGCAAGAGGTTCTGCCGTTCGATTCTCGGCTGGAGTGCCTTCTGTGTGGAGTCTGCATGTCCTCCCCGCGGTCGAGTGGTGTTCGAAAGACATGCATGAATGGGCGTGCCTTCGTTGAAGGTTGGGCGTCGAGCTGGCATCTCGGCACCGTAAAAATCTACTGCCAATCATTAGCAGACCAGAGTTCCGCTGTGGTGACCCCTAACTGGGAAAAGCCGAAAGAAGAACAGTGTTAGATCAAATTTAAACATTCATATGCAAGTCTTTCTGTCCCATCCTAAACTTCTAAATGTTTTGGATGTAAAAGATGCACTTTTTCTTTCCATTTGCAGTGCTAGTTATTATTTTACAGTGGTAGTTGTAGCCACCTTTAAAATTGATGGAATCTAAAAAAGATGTAACTGGTTGAATTTGATAATATTTATATATTTATTTAGCATTTTTTTTTACTAGAAAAGTGTGCCTTGGTGAGAGCCCATTTTCAGAGGAGGCCCAGGAGAAAAGCTCCAGAGACAGTTGGCGTAAATAGTAAGAAAAAATGAATATACCATAACATTCACATTGATGGAAAGGACAGACATTTATGCATACATTTTTCCTCTACTCTTCAATCTGCTCCATGGTGATGTACAAATGCCGAACCTATATTAGGAAGTATTCCCCTCTCTGACATCCCCATCCCAGGGGTTTGTGCTGGCGAGTACAAAATTAATCTCCAACCTAAAAGAAAAGTCTGCAGAGTGGCTGCTCGTTCCTCCCACCAAGGTTCTACTGGCATGAGTTTGCATTTAATGATGTGTCTAAATGACCAAGTATTGCATTACTTACCTCATCTCTTTGCCTCTACATAGGCAGCTTCCTCATACATACTTTTTCCTTTCTAATGCCTCTTTCCTTCTAAGTTTCCCCCCTTTTTTTCTCTACCCAGATACTCATTATATTGCTTTGCAGGAACTTTCAGAAGGGCAGTAAACCAAGCTGTCTCACTTTAGCTGTTCTCTCTCCTTCCCCTTCTTTCTTTGCACTGTCTCCATCTGAACTCCTTCTTGGGTACATTTACCTTACTTTCCCCTACTAGCGTCCACTTTTTACCATATCCTACTTTGCTGATTTGTTTTTTTTTCTCTTGGTTTTTGGACGCCAGTTACAGGGCAATGGGCCAGCAAGCTCCATTCCCCCTCACTTTGCTCAGGCTCACTCTGCTCCCCTACCCTACCAACATCACTGTATCTCATTAAAATCACTAAATTGGCTAGAACTCTCTCATCTTGCATACATTCATGTCACTACCGCTCATAAAATTATTTTCAAGGCATTAAATTGCCCTGCCCTCCCCTCTCTTCTTACCATATGCCATCCCAATAGACCGCTTCAATCCGAAAGTCAAATACTTCTGAATGTAGTAAAACCAAATCTCTCAGCTGGACAAATGCACTACTCCTTTACTATTGGTAAAGTATGGAACACTCTCCTTCCATCTCTGAGGGATATCAACAACCCCACTGTCTTAAAAAAAAAAACTAAGACAACACCTTTCCTCTCTATGGCAATGCATATGCACTCCCCAAAACCTGACTACCCTGCTATAATTCCTTTCTTCATTTATTTTACTACTACCTATATGACTAGCACTGATCACTATAGCTGCTTCCTATAGTAAGCTGAAGACTCCACAAGCATCAGCAACTCACTATTACCACAACATGACAAACTAGCTCTCCTAAATGTATATCCAATTCTGCCATGTTGTTATAGTACTAATCACTTTATCCTTTAGGTTGTAAGTTAATAATTTTATCAAAGTTGCCTTATCCACTCAAGCCACCACTGTTATGCATGCATAATAAATTACTCTGTATGCTGTTCTGTTTAATAAAGGTATTATATTTGTATGTTTTGAACACTTTATATTGAAAATGTATGTACTATTTATTTTGTATGTATAAACTGTAATCTGAGTGTGGAGCTTTTCTGCACGCTGATCTATTTAAGGAATGAAGGTATTGTGTTTGTATGTTTTCGTACACTTTATATTGAAAATGTAGGTACCTTGTGTTTTGTATGTATAAACTGTAATTTGATTATGGAGATTTTCTTCCCAGGCCTCCACTGAAAATGAGCTCAGTATGGCCCAGTGGACTGTCCCGGTAAAGATGCAAGTAAATAAATACATACACTAGTTCAAAACCATCTTGGTCAGTAGGTACAAACCTAGGATTTATATTAGGGCAGTATATCCAAGAGATAAGTAGACTATACAAATTATATGATTTGGATAGAAATGTGCTAGAGGATCATTAAATGGCTGTCATGTGGAATACAGATGAGAGGAGAGGAATTACAGAAGAGGGGAAAGATTGGAGAGTAATGTGTAGGGTATGTATGGGAAGAAATAAGAGTATACATAGGTTACAGAAAGTGTGGTGTTTGGAGCGATGATGAAAACAGAGGGAATGAGAGGTTGGGTTAACTGAGTAGAAATAAATGTAAGTTGACGGTCTGCATGGGAAGGGAACAAAGTTAAGGTAAAGGTATGCTAAGCAAGGTGATGGGAAGAGAGATAATGGTATGTGTTTTTAGTAGGAGGGGGATATGGACTCTAGATTTATGGTGGGAGGAGAATGTTGTAGTAAAACAGAAAATATATTTCATATGATGGGCAGTAAGGCGGAAGGAATGTAGGTTGGGATGCTAATAGATGAGAAGAGCTTTAGCCAGGGCTAGAGCATGGGCATAACCAGTTGTTGTTCAGGTGAATCTTGTAGTGCTTTGAAGTGGCTCAGGTTCACAGTAGTTATGATAGTTTGAGGGATAGTGTTTCAAGTTTTGGAGACATAGTTGGAGAAGAGAGAGTCCCCAGCACAATTGTTGGATTTGGAGATTTGTAGTAGTGATTTATTTGAGGAACAGAGAACCAGTGTGCTGGTGTGGGGAAGGAGTAAATTATGGAGAGCAGGGGAATTTTCTGGAAGGTGTCAGTCTGTGGGCAGTGATGGGCTGGGTAGGTTAAACAGTGGGGTAATTCTAATCAGTTGAGTTGTAGTAGAGTGGAGCCGTGATGGATCTGTGTGGGGAGTTTGTAGCAGATTTAGCTGTTTTATTATAGCAATTTTCAAGGTTCACTAAATCTGTTTTCTTTAGGTTAGTAAAGATTAGGGAGGCATATAGCAGGGTAGAGAGAAGGTGGGTCCTGGCAGTTGCCCAGTGTGGAATGGTTTGATTCTGTATATTGTACCTAGTTTTATGTGCATCTTTTTGATTGTCTAAGATGTGTGTTTGTCAAAGATTCATGTTATTTTCAGGTAGAATAACTAGCAGTTTTGTTTGGGATACTGTAGATGTTATGATATTGTTGGAGGAGTACATCTTAAATAAAGCTGGAGAGTCTGTTGATTTACTGGGGCAAAAGAGCATGAGATTAGTTTTACTTGGATTAAAAATCAGATTCAGGTTAGAGAACCAGGATTCCACATCAGATAATGACTGTTGTGTCGTTACTTCAACTTGTTGTAGGGTGGGTGTAGTGCAGATGAGTAGAGTCATCTGCGTACTGAACAATGGAGGTAAGATAGATAGTGGTATAAAGTCTGTTGGTGAAAATACTGAAAAGAAAGACGACCTAGAATTGAGCCCTGGGGACCCCTGTTTGTTGACATCCAGTTAGTTATGGAACCATGCAAGAGTTGAGTGACTTGAGTTTTAGGGTAGAGAGTTCAGTGAGGAGTTTCTGGTGAGAGACTGTTGAAAGCTTTGGATGGATCCAGGAAGATGGAAGATACTAGTTTACCTTTATTTCTATATTGGTTGATTGTATTAGAAGGGCAGTTGTGGTACTATGATGGGGAAGGAAAACATGCTGTGTATTAAATAGGCGATTGTTAGATAAGTAGTTCATGAGCTGGGTGTGGATACATTTTTCCTAGTATTTTGACAAGGGGAGATAAAATTGCTATGGGTCTGTAGTTTGAGAGCTCAGTAGAGTTCCCTCCCTTATGGGATGACATATGATATTTTCCAAATTACAGAAATGTACTGCTCTGTGAGAGTGGTTAATCAGGATGGAGATGGGAAAGGAGATGGCGTCAGTTGCTAGTTTAAGGAATTCTGTAGGCAAGTTGTTTGCTGCAAGGGTAGTAGGTTTGAGTTTTCTAAGCATTTTTTTATGGTATTGATTTGGATAGGATTGAAGGAGAAAGTTTCATTGTTTTTCTTGGGTAGTATTGGACTATAGGAGTTTTATTGTAGTTCTTAGAAAGAGATAGTGTGGAATTTGTAAAGAATGTGTTGAATTGTATAGCTATACTGTCTTTATTGCTTGTAGCTGATGGGGTTGGAGCTGGTGCTGATGGTTGGCCGGGCTGAAGGAGTTTCTTAATGGCAGATCAGAATTTTTGTGGGTTGTTATGGTCTTTTTGCTGAACTTTACTATAGTAGTTTTTTTTGTCTAGTTTTGTCTGTGTTTTGCCTTGTTGTGTTGTACCTTGACAAGTGGATGGGTAACAGAAAGTTCACACCAGGGATCATACCAACAGCTCTACTAAATAGGGGCCAAGGGCACTAGCTGCTAGATTAAGGGCCTAGGGAACTAACCAAAGGGGCGGTGAATACCGCACAACGTGGCTGGGCTAATATATGCCTTCGGGCAGATAGCCCAGTATCTGCCTATTAACCTATGAACCTATTTCGTACACATGGGTATCGGTTCCAAGCTTGGAACCGTGCCGGCCATTTTCCAAGCTTGCATTAGCTTCAAACTCTCGAGCTAAACTCTTACGCACAACCTCCCTCTCCCTGTTACCTCAGATTTCATTTGCCACGTTGCCATTCGGTCATGTCAAGCTACTTCTCTTGAGCTAAGTACAGTCAATTGTTGTTTAATACTTTTACAGATTACTTTTCTGCCAGAAAAGTTCATATTTTATTGTCTCTTACCCTATCGCATCTAGCATACATAATGTCTTCAGGTTTTTCTGCTTCTTTCTTTACCACTTTTACTGCAAGGTATTCTCTTTACCATCGTTGGTAATCCTTTTCCTTTTTCTCTCATACCTTCAGGTACTCTCTGGTACCATTGCTGGCACCTTTTCTATTAATTAATTTGCTGTCATGGCAGATAAGAAAGGTAGTCCAGAGTTTAAAGGGACAATCCCAGCGTTTCTTTGTTTACATTCTGCAATGTTTACCTTGAGCAGTGTGTAATTCTGAGCATGCTCGAGACTTGTCTGTGTAGGGTACGGGGAGGGTTACCTACAGGAAGCTTCAGCCTTTTAATCACAGTCCTTATTTTTTTCCTGATCTACTCACAACACCTTTTAGGTTGAGCCATTCGTTATTTTAGCTTGTGGCTTGTTATTTTCAAAGAAAGTTATCTTATAAATGTTTGAATGACCTGCCTTCTCCTGACTTCTAGTTTCTGTGGAAAGGATTAGTAAACAGTTATTCAGTCTTTTTTGAAGTGTTAATTAGCTTAGCCAGTGGCTTTTGTCTTCATCAAATAATAGATTTTATTACCTGCTGTTACTTCTGTAACTTTCTTTGTTTACATTCTGCAATGTTTACCTTGAGCAGTGTGTAATTCTGAGCATGCTCGAGACTTGTCTGTGTAGGGTACGGGGAGGGTTACCTACAGGAAGCTTCAGCCTTTTAATCACAGTCCTTATTTTTTTCCTGATCTACTCACAACACCTTTTAGGTTGAGCCATTCGTTATTTTAGCTTGTGGCTTGTTATTTTCAAAGAAAGTTATCTTATAAATGTTTGAATGACCTGCCTTCTCCTGACTTCTAGTTTCTGTGGAAAGGATTAGTAAACAGTTATTCAGTCTTTTTTGAAGTGTTAATTAGCTTAGCCAGTGGCTTTTGTCTTCATCAAATAATAGATTTTATTACCTGCTGTTACTTCTGTAGAAAGCATGCATGATTTAACTCACAAACACAAGTACATGGAGTTCTCTGTTCCTTGCATTTCATGTTATTTGATGCCTACTTTGGAATCCACATCAAATGCATTTTGTAGTACAGGCATTGCATCTTGCTAAATTACTGGATTTGTTCATTGTCAGTTTTGTTTACTCTATGTATTTTAACAATCTGTGCAATTTTTCCAATTCAAAATGAGAATGAAAGCATTTTATAATGTGTCTGGTAGTACCATTCTCCAAAGAAGTATTATATATTTTTTTCTATTACTTTCACTTGACCATTTTTTTTTTGTGCTGAGTTATTTCCATATAACTGCAGCCTGTTCATAGGTAGGTACTAGGCTATCTGCCCAAAGGCATTTATAAGCCTAGCCAGAATGTGTTGTCTTTTGCTGCCCCCCTTAGATTAGTTCCCTGTGCCTCTGTCCAGCAGAGCCACTGAAGTGATCCCCGGGGTAAACTTTCTGTTTCCCATCCACTTGTCAAGGTTTCTCTGCCTAATGTAGATTGGAATCTTGTTCCAGAGCATGGGAAGTCTCTGGGACAGGAATCTATCCCTCCAGCATGTCCTATTTATTGTCGTGGTGAGGTTTAGATCCCTAGAGCATGTGGCTCGAGGGGATAAGGTTTTCTTTAGGTGGAGCATGTCCATCAATTCTGGGTTGGACATGGTCTTGTATGTCAGGCAGATATCACCTCTGAGTAGGCAGTATGCAACTGAGTACAGCTGGAGTTTCTTCAGTCGAGCTGCATAGGGCATCTGTTTGAGGCCAGTGATCCTCTTGTTGAGGTACCTCTGTGGTCTTTCCAGCTCTTGCAGGTGTCTTGTAAGGTACACCCCAAATGGGGCATTGTACTCTATGACTGGTCTGATGAGTGATGAGTAGAGGGGCACAATGACCTCTTGATCTCGATGCGAACCATTTTGTGATTAGGTGGGCCACTTAGAAGGTTTTTCTAACCACTTTGGCAATGTGATTTTCAAAGGAGAGATTACTATCTGCTTGGGTCCCTAGATCCCTTATTATGTTTTCCGTTTTTAGGGGACTACCACCTATGTGGTAGTTTGCGGGTACTTTGTTTTTTCCAAAGGGGATGACTATGCACTTTTTGGCATTTCGCTTGAGGCCATGATTTTGACACCAGGTATCTGTCTCAGTGAGACCCTTTTGGCGGATGTCTGTGTCAGCTGGAGAGTCAATTATAGCCCCTAGTTTGCAGTCGCCTACAAACTTGGTCAGCCATAGTCCTCCTGTGCTTGCCTGTAGCTCTGAGAATTATATGCCAAACAGGAGAGGTCCTAGGGCTGAGCCCTGGGGAATGCCACTTGTAAATGGTTTAGAGTTTGACTTAGCTCCCACAACTCTTAACATGTGGGTTCTGTCCATGAGCCAGTTGGCAACCCATCTTGTGACGTAGGGGTTTATGTTCAGGCTGGTGAGCTTGTCTATAATACCAGAATGGGGAATGGTGTCAAAGGCCTTTGCGAGGTCTAGGTAGGCTCTGTGTACCACCTTTCCCTCGTCTGTAGCCTTGGTAACTGTCTCAAAGAAGTCCACCAGGTTTAGGAGGCATGATCTGCCCTTAACAAAGCTGAACTGGGTAGGGTCCAGTGTTTGGAGGTTCCCAATGTCTCTGTTAATGAGTTCCATGATGATGCACTCCATAGCCTTGCAGACCAAGCTAGTCAGGCTTATAAGGTGATAGTTCACAGGGTGTGTTGTGGCTCCACCTTTGTGGAGCGGAATAACCGTTGCTGTGTGCCAGTCTATGGGTATGTAGCCTGTGGAGAGGTTGAGTTTGAACAGTGGGTTTAGGTGAAGGCTTAGTTCGTCTTTGAGCTTGTGTAGGACGCAGCCTGGGACACCGTCTGGTCCCACTGATGCTGTGTTTTTGGCTTTGGAGAGGGCTGTTTTAACCTGAGTGTCTGTGATTTCAGGGGCTCTACATTCTTCTGGTATGGTTATGGGCCCTTTTGGGGGTGAAGTTTGTGCTGAACCTGTCTGCCAGGATGTTGGCGATATTGGTTGGTTAAGTGTATTTTGAGCTATTCTGCACTAACTCCGAGCAGATCTGAGCATTGCCACTTAGATTCTTGACATAGCTAAAGAATGCCTTGTGGTTATCTTTGGAGTCCTTGGCAATTTTTCTTTCGAAGCTTGCCTTGGATGATTTTATGAGGGATCATAGTTTTTTGCTGATATGATCAGGGATGTCTTCCCTTCTTGGGATTTTACTCTTTTCTGTACTAGTTTCCTCCTTCTATTGTATAGCTTGTTTATGGCAGGAGTCCACCAGACTGGTTTCCTTTTCTTGGAGGAGTGACTTTGCTTGGGATAGCATGATCCCTGCATTCTTGTAGGTGCCCGTAGAATGCATTAGTAAAGGATTTTGCAGCTTGGACAGCGTTATCCTTTAACATGGGGACTTTGAAACTTTCCACCTCGGTCTTAAGTAATGTGAAGTTTGCTTTTGAAAAGTTTTTCACGGTGGTTTACTTGTCCAGGGGTGGGGGCAGAATGTGGATATCCAAAGTGATTTGTTCTAACCAGCAAGGGGTTGACCTCTGGTATGGAACACTGGTCGCCCATGTTGGTGATGACCAAGTCCAATATGTAGTCACCTCTGGTGGGAGTATTGACCAGTTGATGCAGGGCATTTGAGTTTATAAATTCTAGGAAATGTTGGGCAAGGGAGTTAGTACTTGAGTAATTCTCCCAGTTAATAATTGAAATCACCTAATATTAGGGTGTTTGGTAGGACCTTTATGTTTCCCAGTGTTTCCAGAAATGTGGAATGGGGGTCCTGGGACATGGTGGGTGATCTGTAGCAAGCTACAATTTGAATTGCAGTTTTGCCCATTGTTGGTTGCACGTGGATGATCTCTGAAGCATTGTACTGTGCCACTAACCTGGAGGTGAGGGTATCCTTGATGAATATGGATACGCCCCCGCCTTTTGTATTTTGGTCCAAGTTCTGTGGCCGAAATGTATGGAATGAGTTGTAGCCTGGTAGTGCTGGGGTGCTCTCTGGAACCTTAAACCATGTTTCTGTTACTGCACATATATAGATTTTCTCCATATTCAGGAGTGCTTTGAGTGCATGCATTGTGAGGTTTAGACTTCTGGCATTGAGTAGCATTACTCTCAGTTTTTTGTTACTTGTGCTATTTACGGCGGTGAGTTTGTCTTGAGCCTTGCCTAAAAAAGGCACTTAGTTTAGTTATTAGTCTTGCACTCTGCAATCCAAATTTCTACTGGCGGAGATTATATAGCCAAAATGACAGCACTGCCACTTTTTGACCTGTATCGTGTAACTCTCTTATCACCGCAGTAAAATAATGAAAGCTAAATGTAATATTTTCTTCAGTACATGCTCTTGACTTACTCCTTTACTTGCTTTTCAGCAGTTTCAAACAGTGAGCTTCCCATGAGTGATGCTTTCATACCTTGCACTGCATGTTTGCAGTTCATTTCTGATGCTACTCTCTCTAGTTTTATCACCATTCTGTAATGCATCACTGGCTTTCATTTTGACCTGACCAAAATTCACTGTTTCTTGACTACCTTACCAGCTATATCCCTTAATTTCTGAGTCCCTTATTTTCTTTGCCAATGGGTCTAAATATAATGCAAATAGCAAAGGGGAGAAAATACACCCCTGCCTGGTTCCTCTGCTTAAGCAGTGATCAACAGAGAGCATCCCTGGCCACTTTAGTTTTCACCTCCGTTCCTTCATATATCCTCCTAATCATGGATTCATAGGATGATGCTAGGCTATTGGCCCACAGGCCCTTATATGCCTAGCCAGCAATTTCATAAATGTTTCCACAAAGTCAGCACCTGTTTTTCCTGTCTAGCAGGGACACAGGTGGGATCCCAGGGGTATATTTTCTGTTTCCCATCCAGGCATCCAAGTTCCTCTTAAAGAGGGATGGTGAGGTACTCTGCTTGACATGAAGAGGAAATCTATTCCACAGATGGGGGAGTTGGTGGGACACAAATCTATCCTGCCAACAAGTTCTATAAATGTCACAGACCAGGTGGAGACCTTGCATGCGGGTTACATGAGTGAAGTTTGACTTGCTGATATGCAGCAACTCCATCAACTCTAAGTCTGAGATTGCCTTGTATGCCAGACACAGGTCATCTCTGAGCAGTCTGTATGAGACTGAGTAGAGGGACAGGGATTTTAGCCTATCTGTATAGGATAGATATTTGAGACCCTAGATTTTCCTGGTCAGGAACCTCTGTGGTCTCTCCAACTGCTGCATGTGCTTGACAAGGTACATGCCGAAGGGGATATTGTACTCGATAATGGGTCTGATAAGGAAGGAGTACAGGAATATTTTGACCTCCTTGTTCCTGGATGAAATACCCTTGCTTATGAGGTGGGCCATGTAGAAAGCCTTCCATACAGTGGAGGTAACATGGTGATCAAAAGTCAGGTTGCTATCAACCTGGGTGCCCAAGTCCCTTAAGACCGCTTGCTTAGTACTTTATTAATGTGATAATTAGTTTGGGGCACCATTTTCCCCAAAGGGGATAATGACGCATTTCTTGGCATTCAGTTTGAGGCCATGCTTCTGGCACCATTCATTAGTTTGGTTAAGCCCCTCTTGGAGGATGTTCTCATCACTAGGGGAATTTATGACAGTGCCTAGCTTGCAGTCATCTGCAGACCTGGTCAGCCACAGACCACTGGTTTTGGCTTGCACCTCAGAAAAGTATATCCCAAACAGTAGAGGCCCCAAGACCGATCCTTGGGGTATGCCGCTTGTTATGGGTCTACTACTAGAGGTGGCTTTTCCTGTTTTGACTGAGTGGGTTCTATCAGTAAGCCATTTAGCTACCCATCTGATAACATATGGGTTGATGCCTAGCTGGGAGAGTTTATCTATTATGCCTGAGTGGGGAATAGTGTCAAAGGCTTTTGCTAGATCAAGGTAGGCAGTGTGCACTGTCTTGCCCTCATCAACAGCTTTGGTGGCTGTTTCGAAGAAATTGACCAAGTGTAACAGGCATGATCTCCCTTTGACAAAACCAAACTGTGTGAGGTCAAGTGTTTGGAGGTTGCCAACGTCCTTGTTTATAAGGTACATGATAATGCGTTCCATGGCCTTGCAGATCAGACTAGATATGCTGATGGGCCTATAACTGCCTGAGTCGGTGGATGCTCCACCTTTGTGCAAAGGGATGACAGTGGCTGTCCTCCATTCTGCTGGGATGAAGCCAGTGCACAGGCTTTGTTTGAATAGGGTACCTAGTGGTGCTGAGAGCTCTTGCCTGAGTTCATGTAGGACACAGCCAAGGAGGTTGTTGGGTCCCATGGAGGCTGTATTTTTTGCCTTTGAGAGGGCATTAATAACCTGCTCCCTGGTGATGTGGGGAAGGGGCCAGTGCTGGGAATGTCCTGGTTTACTGATGGGGGACAGTGTGCTGAAGTTTTCACTGAACTGGTCTGCCAGCAGGTTGGCTATATGTATGGCATTTGTGTATGTGGTATTCTTGACCACCAGTTCAGAGCAGATTTGAGAGCTACCTTTCAGATTGCGGACATATGTGAAGAAGGCCTTGTACTTGTCCTTACTGAATGTGGCCAGTTTGGACTCAAAGTTAGCTTTAGAGGATTTCACCAGTGATCTTATTTGCTTGTTCAGACAAAGGAGAGATTACTTCCAACTTGGCACCTGCTCCTTCTTGGTCCTGGACAGCATTTTTTTCCTTTTCTTATAGAGTCTGTTTATTGCTGCTGTCCACCAGGCAGGTTTACTCATCCTTGAGGAATATGATTTGGTCCTGCCAGGTACTGCTGCGTCCATGCAGCTATATAGGTGCTCATATAGTTTTTTGGTGTAGGTTTGGACATTAGTGCTTGATTCAGCTGAAGGGATGGTGGCTGTGAAGCTGCTTATACCTGCTCACAGGAGGTTATAGATAGCTTTGGAAAAGTTTTTTTTTTCACTCTGGCAAGGGGAGATCAGGAGAGATGGTGACTTTGAAAGTGACTGCTTTATGGGCGGATCTTACCAAGGAGGATGACACTGTATGAATGCTACAGTAGTTACTCATGTTGGTTATTACCAGGTCCAGGATATTTTCACCTCTTGTGGGGGTGTCAACCAGCTGATCCAATGCATTGGCATTGACAAAGTCAAGGAATCTCTGGGCTCTCGTGTTTGAGCTAGAATAGGTCTTCCACTCTATGGTTGGGTAGTTAAACTCACCCAGGAACAGGGTAGAGGGTTGAATCTTGATGGGCTCAAGTAAGTCCACATAGGTGACATGGACCTCTTGAGTCATGGTTGGAGGTCTGCAGCTAGCTATGATTTGAATAGGTGTTTTGTCAATAGTTAACTGCACTTCTAGTGTCTCCTATGCATCATACTGTCTGACCAGCCTGGAAGTGTGTATGTTTTTGATAAATATTGAAACTTCACCTCCTTTGGCTTTGTAGCCCTCTGTTTAGGGTCTGAAAGTGTGGTAGAACAAGTAACCTGATAAGATTGAGGTGCTCTCTGCAGCTTTGAACCAGGTTTCAGTGACTGCACAAATGTCAGCATCTTCCAGGGTGAGGAACGCTTGCATTGAGTGCAGTTTCATGTTAAGATTCCTAGTGTTTAGCAGCATGACCTTTAAATTTCATTTAGAAGAATTTTTTACGTTGGCAATTTTGTCTTCATGACTTTGTCTGAAAAAAGCACTATGGGGGAGAAAAGAGCCTTTCCTAGAAGTGTAAAGCCCAGGGGAAACAGATGAAGATGAAGATCAACCTTATAATTTTATCAGGGAATGAAAATGCTTCAATTGCTCTGCTCCTAAAGTCCCAGCCAACTCTGTCAAATGCTTTCTCTGCATCAAGACCAACAACAGTGGTATTTTCTTATGTTGTGCTTCCCTCCGGATCATCAGTGTTCTGTTAATGTTATCAAAAGTTTGCCTTCCCTCCACAAAACCACACTGATCTACATCTATCATTTTTCTGCATCACTTTTGCCATCCTTTTAGCAATTATAGACAAACACTTTATGCTCATGGTTCAGTATTGAAATGAGCCTGTATAAACTGGATCTGATGGATCTTTACCCTCTTTAGGTATCATAGCTGCCACCGCTTTCTTCCAGGATGTTGGTACTTCTCCTCTTCTTAAAATACCATTAAACAAAACCTTCCAGATCTTTATCAGTTTTTTCTCTTCTAAGTTCCAAACTTCCACAGGAATATCATCTACTCCTGGGGAATTTCCTGTAGATTGGTTATTCATCACCATTGTTATCTCATCTCCTCTTATCCTAACTGCTTACTTAGTACTTACATATGAATTGGAGAAGATTTCTGAATAATGAATCCAGTGTGAAACTAGGATAAAAATGTCCTCCAGTACCTTAACGACCATGACCTACAGTGTACCTAAAGCTATTTATTTTCATATATAAGCCTCATAAAAGAGCTGGTATAAACCTCTACTCTTTATCCATTGATGAACAATGGAACACCCTACCCCAAAATATCACAACCTTAGACTCCTTATGGGCCTTCCAACTCACCCTAAAAAAAAACACCTTCTCAACACACACACATATCTCTGTTGCTCTCCCAAAGACTAACATACTTATTTTCCTATATCTTCATGCTAAGTATATTACTACCTCACTTCCCATACCTTCTCCTTTCTCTTACTACCTCCCACCATCCTTGGTGCCAACCCCCTCTCCTAACCCTCTAGCTACTTTCTTTGCACCTTTCTCCTCTAACTGATGACCTATTGCTCATCTCTCACCTCCAACAGCCCCTACATCTCAAACTACATTCTTCCTATATTTTTCACATTCTCCTTACCTTACTGCTAAACATCTCTTGTACTCCTTACCTAGCCTATATACATCTCTCTCTGCTGTAGCCTACCTAGACTCTAAATATCTCTCTTCTCTAGTCTACTATTCCTTACCTACCCTCTCTACATCTCATCTCTCTATATCACTGTATGGTCTTCCTCCATCTCAGTAATTCTAAACAGAAAGCTATACCCCCTCACACTCTTTAAACATGCAACTTTACCTATATAATAAATTCACCTATCTACTTACTGTTCACTTTATCATGTATCCCTAACAGACCCTAACCCCAAGTTAATACTCTTTCTTAGCTGAGGTTTACCATGTCTGTTTAACTTATACAACAATACCTTAAGACACATTGTATGATCTCATTTTTGATTGTAATATGCTGTACCAAACTGTATGCGTAATGTCAATTTATCTTATGTAATAATGCTTTTTTAGCTATTGTGTTTCTTCTCATTCTTGATTATATGTTAAACTAAATTGTATCTGTAATGTATACTGTATATTGTCAAAAATCATGCTTGATTATAATATGTTAAACTAAACTGTATGTGTAAATGTATACTGTATATTGTCAAGAATGCTATACTTTATGTGGAGCTTTTCTACCTGGGCCTCCATTGAAACTGGGTTACTGACACAGTTGGACTTCCCCAGTCAACAAATGTCATTAAATAAATAAACAAATAAGTACATTTTCCTAAGGCTCTCCCAAATCATGTTGCATGTGAAAAAAAGTATATTGTAAGCCAACAGTGATGCTTTATGTACTGAGAGATGGTCAGACATACCACACTGACAAAAATCATTCATTGCTTCCTCACTTATCCACTTAATCTCATTGCAGAGGCATAGTAGATTTGAAGCTTATCCTCAACATGGTTCAAATGAACTCCAGGCACATGGACACACAATACAGTAAGTGCAAGTGAAGAAGTGTAATTTCACCATATATTGTCATTGGATGAGGGAGGAAATGCAGTATCAAAATTCACAGGCAGATTGTACAGGATCAGATAAAGTTCCACCATTTAGAACTGAACTGGAGACATATATAATGCAAGGTGGTAGTGTTTACTACTTCATGACTGTGTTATTTCAGCATGTAGCTAATATGAAGCTTCTGGATTTCCAGAATAAGCTAAGTAAAATAGTGTTTTCATTCATAATCCCATGGCACAGGTATAGCACAGTCAATAAGGGATCTAAATCAGGCTTTAGCACTGCATTGATGCCAAATAAAATATTTACTCCAGTGATCCATTTAGCAGTTTTTCCTTGCCTGCACAAGCACTTCACCGGTACCAAATGAAACATTTCCCCCACTGATCCCTTGAGTCATTTGTCCATGTCTCCATAAGCAGTCAACTGTCAAGAAGTGGAACACATCCCTCAGTGATCACAGGACAAGCACTTTCACTAAGATCAAATGAACCACTTCTCCCAAATACACATTCAGTAATTTGTCCATGTAAGACCAAGCACTTCACAAACATCAAATGAAATATTTCCCCCAGCAATCCATTTCATAGTTTGTCCCTGCCTGCAAAAGTACTTCACCGACACCAAATGAAACATTTCCCCCAACAATCCCCTCAGTAGTTTGCCCATGCCTGCACAAGAACTTCACTGACACCACACAGAACATCCCCCCCAATGATCCCTTCATTAGTTTCTCCATGTGTGTCCATGCACTTCACTGACACCAAAAGGAACATCTTCCCAAAACAATCCCTTCAGTAAGTTGTCTGTGTCTGCACAAGCATATCACTGACACCAAATGAAACATTTGCCCCCAAAATGTCAGCACAGACTTCATTGATGACAGTATGAATAATTTCCTCAAATGCAGTCTTCTGTAGTTGGTCCATTATTGCTGAAGTCATTCACTGGCACCAAATAAACACTTTCCCCAATGATCATTTCATTAGTATGTGCATGTCTGTACAAACATTTTCCCCATGACCCTTTTTAGTAGTTTGTCCATATCTGCACAAATACTTCACTAACACCAAATCAGACTTTTCTCCCTGTGATCATTTCAGTACTTTTTCCATGTATGCCCAAGCACTTCTCTAACACCAGATGGAGCATTCCCACCCAATGATACCTTCAATAGTTTCTCCATGTACACAAGCACTTCACTAATGCCAAATGGAGCATTCCCACCCAATGATACGTTCAGTAGCTTCAACATATACACAAGCATTTTCTGACACCAAATGTAGCATTCCCACCCAATGATCCCTTCAGTAGTTTCTCCATGTACACAAGCACTTCACTAACGCCAAATGAAATATTTTCCCCAAAGATGCCTTCAGCAGTTTGCCCATGTCAGCCAAAGCACTTCACTGACATCAAATGAAACATTTTTCCCAAAGAATCCCTTCAGCTAAGAGGTCGAGAGGTATGCAAAGCTCTTAACTGCTGCTGCCACTGCTAGATCAATCAGTTGTGGATCAGAACATCCATGCTAATAAAATCCATCGATTGACTACAAAAAAGCATTTGACAGTATCCCATATTCATGGATAAAAGAGTGCTTAAAATGTATAAGATACACCCTACACTGATTGACTACATTACAGTAACCATGAAACAGTGGCAAACCACTTTGCAGTTAAGCCATGATAAAGGGCAAATTATTATTCCAGGGATAAAAATCCAAATGGGGATATTCCAGGGTGACTCTCTGTCACCTGTGCTCTTTTGCCTTGTCCTTAACCCATTAAGTTGTCTGCTTAATAGATTAGGTCATGGTAATAGTTTGGCTCCCAGAAAGCAACACAGTTTAAAGACTTCTCATTTTCTCTTTGTTGATGATTTAAAACTGTATAGCTCATCAGATGAGGAACTGAAAGCACAACTGCAAGTAGTCAAAACTTTTTTCAGATGATATATGAATATTATTTAGTCTTGATAAATGTGCAAAAGCAACCTTTAAAGTAGGAAAGCTCCGTCACCAAAAAAAACCATCAGTTTGGGACATGAATGTGATATAAAAGAACTTGAGCAAGAAGGACTGTATAAATAATTGGGAAATGATGAACAACCAACAATAAAACAGGAACAAATGCAAATAAAACTTAGTAATGAATATTTTAGAAGACTTAAATTAATCCTGAAAACAGCATTGACCTCTAGGAACAAAATTCAAGCTATAAACCAATTTGCTCTTCCTGTCCTAACTTCCTGTTTTGGAGTGATTGACTGGTCCCAAAAGGTGTTGGATACATTAGACATGAAAACAAGAAGGATGCTTCATGCTCATAAAATGATTTATAAAAATCAGTGCATACCAAGATTTTATCTTCACCGTTCTGAAGGAGGTCTGGGCTTTCTTCCCTAAAAATGATTACATGTATAGATCTGCAATTGTGGACTGCATACATATCTGTTGACCTCACAAGACCCAAACATAGTGAAAGTTTTGAAGCATGAAAAGAATAAATCTAAGATGACTTCCCTTCTTAGTCTAGCAGGCGCATAGCGGTGTCAAGTGGGAATGGAAATCAAACCAGAAGTAGATAAAAGTCAGGCAGCAGCTGTATATGTCAAAAAGCAAAAGAAAGAATATAAGGTGAAGGATCAGATGAAAAGGAAAGAAATGTGGAAAATGCATAAATACAGTTGCAAGTATAGAAAACTCCTGGATGGTTCAAGGCTCCAGAGAGCACCCCTGCATTACCAGGCTATAAATCATACCACACCTTTCGGCCACCTAACCTGGACCGAAACACTAAAGGCGGAGGCGTGTCCATATTCATTAAGGATATCCACACCTCCAGGCTAGTTGCTCAGCATAATGCATCCGAGATTATTCAAGTGCAACTAACTCTGGTCAAGATAGCATCCAAATTGTAGCTTGCTACAGATCCCTCACCATGCCCCAGGATTCCCACTCCTCATTTCTTGATACACTGGAAAGTATTAGGGTACAACCTAACACCCTAATAATGGGTGATTTCAACTACACCACCATTAACTGGGAAAACTACTCATGCACTAACTCTTGTGCTCAACGTTTTCTGGAATTCTTAAATTCCAATGCCTTGGATCAACTTATCCACACCCCACAATTCCT